>NC_084737.1:8700789-8703289 GCF_033978785.1 Entelurus aequoreus | reverse complement strand
GTGAGAGTCCAGTCCATAGTGGATCTAGTCCATACTACTAGAACTACTACATCCTACTATGATTACATGGATAAGTGAGTCACTTTCAACATTTGACAGCAGTCACATGATCTCGGCCAATAAGACGACAGAGGGATGTCACATGATCTCGGCCAATAAGAAGACAGAGGGATGTCACATGATCTCGGCCAATAAGAAGACAGAGGGATGTCACATGATCTCGGCCAATAAGAAGACAGAGGGATGTCACATGATCTCGGCCAATAAGAAGACAGAGGGATGTCACATGATTTGATTGTGGCACATTTCAGCAGGTTTGGGGAGTTTTTATGGTGAAATGAGGCAGTTTGCAATCAGTTGTGTGATGCAGGTTTAGTCCACTCTGCATCTCACTCCCTCCCACCCACAGTGAAACAGCCAATTAGCCCACTTCAGCATGTTTGTAGGCCCCACTTGCTGCTGTTTGTCTAACTGATGAAATGCTGAATGGCTCCCCCCCCCCCCCCCCCACTCGCTTACATTTTCTCCAGGCAAGCAAACAGTCGATTTTTATGGTTTTCTTCTTCCTGTTATTGCACTTTCTCTCTCTTTTTGTCTGCGTATTACTATTATTATTATTATTATTCTACCACTGCTGATGTCTGCGTATTACTATTATTATTATTATTATTCTACCACTGCTGATGTCTGCGTATTACTATTATTATTATTATTATTCTACCACTGCTGATGTCTGCGTATTACTATTATTATTATTATTATTCTACCACTGCTGATGTCTGCGTATTACTATTATTATTATTATTATTCTACAACACACAATAAACTATCTACTATTGCCATTTAACGTTTTGAGGCTCCATTATTCAAAAATGTGCTAGCTCGATGCTAATATACATTGGCTTTGTAACTGACATGCTACTGATTAGCATTTGCGATTAATGATAGTTAAGATGATAGTTAAGGAAAACTACAACTAAGATGCACGTTACAGTCAAACAACTGGCGCGTAATACTTACAGTATTAACACTTTTTAGGGCGCAACAAAAAACAACAACAACACACAATCAACTATCTACTATTGCCATTTAACGTTTTGAGGCTGCATTATTCAAAAATGTGCTAGCTCGATGCTACTATACATTGGCTTTGCTATTGACATGCTACTGATTAGCATTAGCGATTAATGATCGTTAAGGAAAACTACAACGAAGATGCATGTTACAATCAAACAACTGGCGCGTAATACTTACAGTATTAACACTTTTTAGGGCGCAACAAAAACAACAACAACACACAATAAACTATCTATTATTGCCATTTAACGTTTTGAGGCTCCACTTTTCAAAAAATGCGCTATCTCGATGCTAATATACGTTGACTGGACTATTGACATGCTACTGATTAGCATTAGCCACTAATGATAGTTAAGATGATAGTTAATGACAACTACAACTAAGATGCACGTTACAATCACTCAGCTGGCGCGTATAGTATTAACACTTTTTAGGGCGCAACAAAAAACAAAACAACACACAATAAACTATTTATTATTGCCATTTAACCTTTTGAGGCTCCACTTTTCAAAAATGCGCTAACTCTATGCTAATATACATTGGCTTTGCTACTGATTAGCGATTAATAATAATTAAGATGATAGTTAATGAAAACTACAACTAAGATGCACGTTACAATCACACAGCTGGCGCGTAATACTTACAGTATTAACACGTTTTGGGGCGCAACAAAAAAACAAAACAACAACACAATAAACTATTATTACCACTTAACTTTTCGGAGCTCAACTTTTCAAAAAATGCGCTAGCTCGATGTTAAAATACGTTGGCTGTGCTAATGACATGCTACTGATTAGCATTAGCCACTTATGATAGTTAAGATGATAGTTAATGAAAACTACAACTAAGATGCACGTTACAATCACTCAGCTGGTGCGTAATGCTTACAGTATTAACACTTTTTAGGGCACAACAAAAAACAAAACAACACATAAACTATGATTGCCATTTAACGTTTTGAGGCTCCACTTTTCCAAAAATGCGCTAGCTCGATGCTAATATACGTTGGCTGTGTTATTGACATGCTACTGATTAGCATTAGCCACTAATGATAGTTAAGATGATAGTTAATGAAAACTACAACTAAGATGCACGTTACAATCACTCAGCTGGCGCGTAATGCTTACAGTATTAACACTTTTTAGGGCACAACAAAAAACAAAACAACACATAATAAACTATGATTGCCATTTAACGTTTTGAGGCTCCACTTTTCAAAAAATGCGCTAGCTCGATGCTAATATACGTTGGCTGGGCTATTGACATGCTACTGATTAGCATTAGCGATTAATGATAGTTAAGGAAAACTACAACGAAGATGCATGTTACAATCAAACAGCTGGCGCGTAATACTTACAGTATTAACACTTTTTAGGGCGCAACAACAACCCAACACAACACACAATAAACTATCTTTTATTGC
>NC_084737.1:8658289-8695789 GCF_033978785.1 Entelurus aequoreus | reverse complement strand
CAGACTGGCAGTGGAACCTCAGAGTGGCCATGGCCAGATCCTATCCCGCTCAAGCCCCCAAAACAGCCAGTTTGAGTTCGGAATGTCAAACTGTGGCCTTCACGGACTGGAGGATTCCTAACTTAGACTTAGACAAACTTTAATGATCCACAAGGGAAATTGTTCCACACAGTAGCTCAGTTACAATGATGGAAAGGGTAAGGATGGAAAGGACAATGCAGGTATAAAGTAGACTAAAAATGTACCGTAGTAACAATATAACATATATGTCATCATAGTGGATCTAACATAATAGGGAGAGAGTCCAGTCCATAGTGGATCTAACATAATAGTGTGAGAGTCCAGTCCATAGTGGATCTAACATAATAGTGAGAGTCCAGTCCATAGTGGATCTAACATAATAGTGTGAGAGTCCAGTCTATAGTGGATCTAACATAATAGTGTGAGAGTCCAGTCCATAGTGGATGTAACATAATAGTGTGAGAGTTCAGTCCATAGTGGATCTAACATAATAGTGTGAGAGTCCAGTCCATAGTGGATCTAGCATAATAGCGTGAGAGTCCAGTCCATAGTGGATCTAGCATAATAGTGAGAGAGTCCAGTCCATAGTGGATCTAACATAATAGTGAGAGTCCAGTCAATAGTGGATCTAACATAATAGTGAGAGAGTCCAGTCCATAGTGGATCTAACATAATAGTGTGAGAGTCCAGTCCATAGTGGATCTAACATAATAGTGTGAGAGTCCAGTCTATAGTGGATCTAACATAATAGTGTGAGAGTCCAGTCCATAGTGGATCTAACATAATAGTGTGAGAGTCCAGTCCATAGTGGATCTAACATAATAGTGTGAGAGTCCAGTCCATAGTGGATGTAACATAATAGTGTGAGAGTCCAGTCCATAGTGGATGTAACATAATAGTGTGAGAGTTCAGTCCATAGTGGATCTAACATAATAGTGTGAGAGTCCAGTCCATAGTGGATCTAGCATAATAGTGAGAGAATCCAGTCCATAGTGGATCTAACATAATAGTGAGAGTCCAGTCAATAGTGGATCTAACATAATAGTGAGAGAGTCCAGTCCATAGTGGATCTAACATAATAGTGAGAGTCCAGTCAATAGTGGATCTAACATAATAGTGAGAGTCCAGTCCATAGTGGATGTAACATAATAGTGTGAGAGTCCAGTCCATAGTGGATGTAACATAATAGTGTGAGAGTTCAGTCCATAGTGGATCTAACATAATAGTGTGAGAGTCCAGTCCATAGTGGATCTAGCATAATAGTGAGAGAATCCAGTCCATAGTGGATCTAACATAATAGTGAGAGTCCAGTCAATAGTGGATCTAACATAATAGTGAGAGAGTCCAGTCCATAGTGGATCTAACATAATAGTGAGAGTCCAGTCAATAGTGGATCTAACATAATAGTGAGAGTCCAGTCCATAGTTTTTACATTAGTTTTGGATGATACCACACATTTAGGTATGGATCCGATACCAAGTAGTAGGATCATACATTGGTCATATTCAAAGTCCTCATCTGTCCAGGGACGTATTTATTAAGTTCATAAACATGTTTAGATTTATTTTTTTGAAAGATTTTGTGATGTTAAAAAATATTGATGTAATCAGAGTAGCATCGACTAGATACGCGCCTGTACTTGGTATCAATACAGTGGATGTCAGGTGTAGATCCACCCGTGGCATTTGTTTACATTGTGATGAGCTATTGTATCCTCCTACGGTGTGTAGTGAAGCATGTTTAGCTATTCCTCGTCCTCCAGTGATAATGCTACTTGTAAGAAACTTACTTTGTCGCCATGGAGGCCAGGATTAGTGATTTAGAAGTAGCTAAAACACTGCCGAATGCAGATGGACGCTAGCTGTTATAACTTCACCTTTATCTTTTACTTTTTACACCAAAATGCGTCCATTCTCCCTTTTTCTGTCTACACACTGTGTCTGCTTGTAAGTACTCTGTGTGTGTGCGCTGCCCAACATGCTCCTCTGCTGGTAAAACCAGCAATGTCACCACGTGACGACGACATTCCGTCACGCCTGTAAAAAAAAAAAGGACGGGGCAGGGGGGAACCGGTACTTTTTAGAGGCGCTATAGTACCAAATATGATTCATTAGTATTGCGGTGCTATTCTAGTACCGGTATATTGTACAACCCTAGCTTGAGGTGGTTCATTCCTGGCTAACCGCATATTTATCAGGGTGCGATCACGGAAAATGAGCAGGGTGCTGTGAGTCACATACACAACATGTACCTGGCGACCATGACTCACCTGGTCGTCAACAGAGGGACCACCGACTCCCACACGTTTAGGAAATAAAGGTCACCATGGCAATACCGAGAGGCCACAAGGGGCCGTGGTCAACCACAGGGGGGCAGACCAGAGACACACATCCCTCCTTTTTGGGGACCACCCTCATTTAGATAGATGTCACCACCAGGTCTATTTTTGTGTAACGTGCTTAAGGCCGATGACAAAGGAGTCAGGGACCACAGGTGGCCCCTGTGCCGCACTTTGGGCAACCCAGCTGTAGAAGCTAACAGTTAATGGCCACTATAGTCTTGTTTTATCATATATTGCTGCCTTTGCACCTGTCAATGTTGACTTTTGTAGGCACTTTAAAAATCAACAAAAAAAAAATCCTGACTTTGGAGCAATGTTCACGGACTCTAGTATCCGTCTCTCTGCTAGATGCAATTGGGACCATGATTTATGTCATCACTTGTTGATGTCTCAAGAAGGGTGGAAATACAGGAACATACACACACACACACACACGCACGTCTTGCCGACTTTGTGAGGACCCACGTTTGGTTAGTAGGTTGTGAGGGCCCCCCTTTCCACTATAGCTAGAAGGATGAAAGACATATATCTAGCACTAGATGGGAGTAGAGAGTTGCAACCTCACTTCAGAATGCAAAACACACAAAGTAATAAATATTTGACTTCTGTAGTTGTGAGGACCTATTGCTGTTGCTAGGTAGATTTGACCGTACACACACATAGTAATAAGTTGGCCATTTTTAGGGACAGCAAAGTACTCAAAGAAGGTAACACATCTAAATTGAAAATATATCATACCTTGCTCATTTCTCAACCTATTTTCATTCAGTTTACATTATTGTATAAATGTACAAAACATGTACTACATATACAAATATACGTACATAATAAGTAGAAAATTAAACATACACAAAATGTTTACATAAATACATACAGTACAGTTTATATCAGGGGTGTCCAAAGTGCGGCCCAAGGGCCATTTGCGGCCCGCAGCTAATTGTTTAGCGGCCCGCCACACATTCTGGAAATACTGTTGTAAAAATAAAAAAGAACATTAAAAAAAGTGAAATGAGGTGAAATCTAACGAGAAAAAGTTGCAATGTTGACACAAAAGCTGCCATGCAGGCTGTTTTTTTTTCTCCTTTTGTCTTTCTTTATTTTTCTTTTTTTGCCATTGCTCAAAAAAATAATAATAATGACAAAAAATCCATGTTATAATGAATTATTTTCAGCGCTCCAATTACGTCAAATATTTCACTTTAAAATGTTTTACGTGGTAAATATTGCATATATTGTGTAGTAGCCATATAAAAACATAAAAGTTTTCTTTGGCAAAAGCGCATAAAACAAACAAAAATAATAGTTCCAGCATAAAATGGACAGATATATCTGAAGTTGATCTCGTAACTTAAGTGTTGAAAGTAAAAGAACAACCTAATAAAAATGCATCACTTTATGAGTGGGGCACCTTTTGGATCCCAAATATATTTAGTGGTATTTTATTTATCTTTTCACTGTGATTACTCAAAAATATGAAATAATTAAAATCAATGGTGTCCTGCATTATTGATCTTTTAGGGCTCTAATTACTAAATACTGCATATTTCAGTTTTACTATAATAAAAACTAAGTAGTTTTTGACAGAAAAGCCATAAAACACTGCAAGCATTAAATAATTAAAAAATAATAATAATCTGACTTATTTTTAACATTTTAATGACTGAGACCCTTTATGGTCCCCGGGACCCCTAAAGGTAAAATAAATAAAAAATCCATATATTTTGTTATGGTTTGAAAAGGAAAAATATCAAAATGGCCCCCAACATGCTTTAATTTGTCCGTGTGCGGCCCTCAGTGGAAAAAGTTTGGACACCCCTGGTTTATATGAACACACACACACACACACACACACACACACACACACACACACACACACACACACACACACACACACACACACACACACACACACACACACACACACACACACACACACACACACACACACACACACACACACACACACACACACACACACTCTCTCTCTCTTGTATTTGTTACCTTCCTGAGACCTACGAAAAATGCCTACTTCTTTAGGACCACCTTTTCTAGATATATAAAGATGTGTATTTACAACATTAATAATACATACAAACTAATAAAAAAGGTAAGCTTTTAGTTGTTTTTTTTATTTTTATTTTTTGTAATTGATTTTTAATCTTCATTATTTACTTTGTTATTACAGTATGTCTACATATACATGTGTATTTTATTATTTTTTATTAATTTTGTCCAAATTTATTACACACACTTGTTATTACATATGTTGGCCAGAGGGGGAGCACTTCAAATGTTTACACACACTTGTTATTTCATATGTTGACACACCGTCAATTTGAAAAATCCCTCCTTTTTGGGGACCACCCTCATTTTTGATAGATTTCACCACCAGGGGTGCAAATGAGACATTCTCTATTAGATGCAATGTTATTGATTTATGTCATCACTTGTTCACACCTCCTCATATGGAAGATACTTTTCCTTCTTCATGTCTCAAGAAGGGTAGAAATACAAGAACACACACAATACACACACACACACAGTCATCTGTTCCTGACAGCTGCCCCTTGGCATCCGACACTAGACCCCCCACACACCCCCCGCCACCCCTGCCTCTCCTTTTCGTTGTTGCTCACTTCTTGTCAAGTTGCCACAAACAAAACAAGCGCACCCTCCCCGTCACACCAGCTAATTGATTATTGATGGCGTCCGGCGGCTTGGGATGCAAAAGACGGCAGCGTACAGGAAGGGGAGCCGGCGGCGTCGCACGTTTCACCGCAATGGCTTCATTCGGTGCCGGAATCCAGCCTGCAACTGACGACGTCGGATGAAGAGCAAGACCCTCGAATGGTCTGTAACGTCACTCCTCCTCCCACTTGGAGACCCCCGAATGGTCTGTAACGTCACTCCTCCTCCCACTTGGAGACCCCCGAATGGTCTGTAACGTCACTCCTCCCACTTGGAGACCCCTGAATGGTCTGTAACGTCACTCCTCCTCCCACTTGGAGACCCCCGAATGGTCTGTAACGTCACTCCTCCTCCCACTTGGAGACCCCCGAATGGTCTGTAACGTCACTCCTCCTCCCACTTGGAGACCCCCGAATGGTCTGTAACGTCACTCCTCCCACTTGGAGACCCCTGAATGGTCTGTAACGTCACTCCTCCTCCCACTTGGAGACCCCCGAATGGTCTGTAACGTCACTCCTCCTCCCACTTGGAGACCCCCGAATGGTCTGTAACGTCACTCCTCCCACTTGGAGACCCCCCAATGGTCTGTAACGTCACTCCTCCTCCCACTTGGAGACCCCCCCAATGGTCTGTAACGTCACTCCTCCTCCCACTTGGAGACCCCCGAATGGTCTGTAACGTCACTCCTCCTCCCACTTGGAGACCCCCGAATGGTCTGTAACGTCACTCCTCCTCCCACTTGGAGACCCCCGAATGGTCTGTAACGTCACTCCTCCTCCCACTTGGAGACCCCCGAATGGTCTGTAACGTCACTCCTCCCACTTGGAGACCCCCCAATGGTCTGTAACGTCACTCCTCCTCCCACTTGGAGACCCCCCCAATGGTCTGTAACGTCACTCCTCCTCCCACTTGGAGACCCCCGAATGGTCTGTAACGTCACTCCTCCTCCCACTTGGAGACCCCCGAATGGTCTGTAACGTCACTCCTCCTCCCACTTGGAGACCCCCGAATGGTCTGTAACGTCACTCCTCCTCCCACTTGGAGATCCCCGAATGGTCTGTAACGTCACTCCTCCTCCCACTTGGAGTTCCCCCCCAATGGTCTGTAACGTCACTCCTCCTCCCACTTGGAGACCCCCGAATGGTCTGTAACGTCACTCCCCCTCCCACTTGGAGACCCCCGAATGGTCTGTAACGTCACTCCTCCTCCCACTTGGAGACCCCCGAATGGTCTGTAACGTCACTCCTCCTCCCACTTGGAGACCCCCCCAATGGTCTGTAACGTCACTCCTCCTCCCACTTGGAGACCCCCGAATGGTCTGTAACGTCACTCCTCCTCCCACTTGGAGACCCCCCCAATGGTCTGTAACGTCACTCCTCCTCCCACTTGGAGACCCCCGAATGGTCTGTAACGTCACTCCTCCTCCCACTTGGAGACCCCCGAATGGTCTGTAACGTCACTCCTCCTCCCACTTGGAGACCCCCGAATGGTCTGTAACGTCACTCCTCCTCCCACTTGGAGACCCCCACAAAAGGCGGCGACCAAACAAGTGGCGGACGGAACAAAGTGCGGAGTGTTTTGGCAAGATGTTCTAGCAGTAAAACAGATCCGACTTAGCGAGCTGTAATGAGTCCAAAAAGCAGGCTTCGCTACATATCTTAAAACTAAGCTCGACCAACTACCGGTATCTGCCAGTAAGTTAGGATAGTGGTACTGCAAGTGGGATCATGTAGCTTTTCTTCTGCGACGTTGCTAACCTAGCACGAGGTCCAAGTGTAATGTTAGCATTTAGCTCACATAGCTATGCTAGTGTTGCTAACCTGGCATGATGTTAAAGTGCGATGTTAGCATTTACCTCACATAGCTATGCTAGTGTTGCCAACTAAGTATAATGCCAAAAATTAATGTTAGCATGTGGCTCACATAGCTATGCTAGTATTGCTAACCTAGCACGAGGTCCAAGTGTAATGTTAGCATTTAGCTCACATAGTTATGCTAGTGTTGCTAACCTGGCGTGATGTTAAAGTGCGATGTTAGCATTTACCTCACATAGCTATGCTAGTGTTGCCAACCAAGTATAATGCCAAAAATTAATGTTAGCATGTGGCTCACATAGCTATGCTAGTATTGCTAACCTAGCACGAGGTCCAAGTGTAATGTTAGCATTTAGCTCACATAGTTATGCTAGTGTTGCTAACCTGGCGTGATGTTAAAGTGCGATGTTAGCATTTACCTCACATAGCTATGCTAGTGTTGCCAACCAAGTATAATGCCAAAAATTAATGTTAGCATGTGGCTCACATAGCTATGCTAGTATTGCTCACCTAGCACGAGGTCCAAGTGTAATGTTAGCATTTAGCTCACATAGCTATGCTAGTGTTGCTAACCTGGCATGATGTTAAAGTGCGATGTTAGTATTTACCTCACATAGCTATGCTAGTGTTGCCAACCAGGCATAATGCCAAAAATTAATATTAGCATGTGGCTCACATAGCTATGCTAATGATGCTAACCTGGCATGACAATGAAGTGTAATGTTAACCTGTAGCCCACGTAGCTACAGTATTGTCTCTAACCTAGCATGATATTAAAAAAGTAATGTTAGTAAGTTGCACACGTAGCTATGCTAATGATGCTAACCTATCATGATAAAGTGTAGCCCACATAGCTAAAAAAAAAAAGTTTTCTAACCTAGCATGATATTAAAAAAGTAATGTTAGTAAGTTGCACACGTAGCTATGCTAATGATGCTAACCTATCATGATAAAGTGTAGCCCACATAGCTAAAAAAAATGTTTTCTAACCTAGCAGGATATTAAAAAAGTAATGTTAACAAGTGGCACACGTAGCTATGCTAATGATACAAACCTATCATGATAAAGTGTAGCCCACATAGCTAAAAAAAAAAGTTTTCTAACCTAGCATGATATTAAAAAAGTAATGTTAACAAGTGGCACATGTAGCTATGCTATTGATGCTAACCTAAAATGATAATAAAGTGTAGCCCACATCGCTACAGTATTGTCTCTAGCCTAGCATGATATTAAAAAATAATGTTAAGTGGCACACGTAGCTATGCTAATGATACTAACCTATCATGATAAAGTGTAGCCCACTTAGCTAAAAAAAAAAATGTTTTCTAACCTAGCATATTAAAAAAGTAATGTTAACAAGTGGCACACGTAGCTATGCTAATGATGCTAACCTAACATGATAATAAAGTGTAGCCCACATCGCTACAGTATTGTCTCTAGCCTAGCATAATATTAAAAAAGTAATGTTGACAAGTGGCACACGTAGCTATGCTATTGATGCTAACCTAAAATGATAAAGTGTAGCCCACATCGCTACAGTATTGTCTCTAGCCTAGCATGATATTAAAAAAGTAATGTTAACAAGTGGCACACGTAGCTATGCTAATGATACTAACCTATCATGATAAGGTGTAGCCCACATAGCTAAAAAAATTTTTTTCTAACCTAGCATGATATTAAAAAAGTAATGTTAGCAAGTTGCACACGTAGCTATGCTAATGATGCTAACCTAAAATGATAAAGTGCAGCCCACATCGCTACAGTATTGTCTCTAACCTTGCACGATATTAAAAAGTAATGTTAGCAAGTTGCTAACGTGTGTGTCCCACTTTGCAGTTCAACTTTGTCACTGACAACTACACTGCAAAAACTCAGTGTTCAAAAACAAGAAAAAAAAATACAAAAATGAGGGGTATTTTATTTGAACTAAGCAAAATTATCTGCCAATAGAACAAGAAAAATTGGCTTGTCAAGACTTTCCAAAACAAGTCAAATTAGCTAACCTCAATGAACCCAAAAAATAGCTTCAAATAAGTATATTCTCACTAATAACTGCACTTTTCTTGGTAGGAAAAAAAAAAAAGAGACCTTTTTGCTCAATATGTTGAAAAATATAGCAGTTTTTGCAGTGTAGCGGGAGGAGCAATCGCATGAATAGCAAGTCAAAGGCCTTCTCATGAATGTGTGTCAGCCTAATGTGGACTCCATCGCCGGTCCTTCGGTTTACTTCTGCTGTGCAAAGCGGAGATTATCATGACTAAGTTGGCGGGAAGGGTGAAAGGGTGGGGGTGGGTGGTGGTGGTGTCTTAATCAACATTTGCAGCAGAAAGTGAAGACAAGAACCAACACCAAGGCCGGAGCAAGTCAGTCCAAACAAAAGCGGCATTATCATCTCACATGTGCGCCGAGAAGACAGTTGGGGGCAGAAAGGCTCGCGATTGGACGAGAGCAGGAGGGGGCGGGGGTGGGGCGGGGCTTCATACATAGGCGAGGATGCGTCTGCGGCGTTCATTCATTAAGATTTAGGTCAAGGATTCTGCTTCTGTGCGCAGCCACTTGTCAAATTCTCTCAAGATACTCAGTCCTGAGTCTGGCTGCCTGCAGGGCGTGTGTGTGTGTGTGTGTGTGTGTGTGTGTGTGTGTGTGTGTGTGTGTGTGTGTGCATGTGTGTGTTTTTGTATTTCTACCCTCCTTGAGACACCAACAAGGAAAAGTAACGTCCATATGAGGACCGATGGACAAGTTAGTGTGTGTAAGAAATTGAAATGCGCCCCCTTTGGCCAAATTGTATTTATTTTTTAAATAAAATAAAAAATTATATATATGTATATATATATTGTTAGTATATGTTTTAGAATATCAGTATTTTTCTAAATTGTTAAAAAAAATCATTATTATTCTAAAAAAATATATGTGATAACTATTGTTGGTATATTTTTGAGAATATTCATATTTTTCAAAAATCATTAATATCAAAAAAATATATATATGATAATTATTGTTAGTATATGTTTTAAGAATATTAGTATTTTTCAAAATTATTTCAAAAGTCATTATTTCAAAAGATTTTTGTGATAATTATTGTTAGTATTTTTGAGAATATCCATATTTTTCACAAATTTTTTCAAAATTATTAATATTCAGAAAAATATATGAGAACGACTTTTAGTATATTTTTGAGAATATTCATATTTTTCAAAAATCATTAATATCAACAAATATATATATGTTAACTATTGTTAGTATATGTTTTAAGAATATTAGTATTTTTCAAAATTATTTTAAAAGTCATTTCAAAAGATTTTTGTGATAACTACTGTTAGTATTTTTGAGAATATTCATACTTTTCACAAATTTTTTCAAAATCATTAATATTCAGAAAAATATATGAGAACGACTTTTAGTATATATTTGAGAATGTTCATATTTTTCAAAAATCATTAATATAAAAAAAATATATATGATAACTATTGTTAGTATATGTTTTAAGAATATTAGTATTTTTCAAAATTATTTTAAAAGTCATTTCAAAATATTTTTGTGATAATTATTGTTAGTATTTTTGAGAATATCCATATTTTTCACACATTTTTTCAAAATCATTAATATTCAGAAAAATATATGAGAACGACTTTTAGTATATTTTTGAGAATATTCATATTTTTCAAAAATCATTATCAAAAATATATATATATATATGATAACTATTGTTAGTATATGTTTTAAGAATATTAGTATTTTTCTAAATTATTTTAAAAGTCATTATTTCAAAATATTTTTGTGATAATTATTGTTAGTATTTTTGAGAATATCCATATTTTTCACACATTTTTTCAAAATCATTAATATTCAGAAAAATATATGAGAACGACTTTTAGTATATTTTTGAGAATATTCATATTTTTCAAAAATCATTATCAAAAATATATATATATGATAACTATTGTTAGTATATGTTTTAAGAATATTAGTATTTTTCAAAATTATTTTAAAAGTCATTATTTCAAAATATTTTTGTGATAATTATTGTTAGTATTTTTGAGAATATCCATATTTTTCACACATTTTTTCAAAATCATTAATATTCAGAAAAATATATGAGAACGACTTTTAGTATATTTTTGAGAATATTCATATTTTTCAAAAATCATTTATATCAAAAAAATATATATATATGATAACTATTGTTGGTATATGTTTTAAGAATATTAGTATTTTTCAAAATTATTTTAAAAGTCATTATTTCAAAAGATTTTTGTGATAATTATTGTTAGTATTTTTGAGAATATCCATATTTTTCACAATTTTTTTCAAAATCATTAATATTCAGAAAAATATATGAGAACGACTTTTAGTATATTTTTGAGAATATCATATTTTTCAACAATCAATATTAAAAATATATATATATATAATAACTATTGTTAGTATATGTTTTAAGAATATTAGTATTTTTCAAAATTATTTTAAAAGTCATTATTTCAAAAGATTTTTGTGATAATTATTGTTAGTATTTTTGAGAATATCCATATTTTTCACAATTTTTTTCAAAATCATTAATATTCAGAAAAATATATGAGAACGACTTTTAGTATATTTTTGAGAATATTCATATTTTTCAAAAATCATTATAAAAAAAATATATATGATAACTATTGTTAGTATATGTTTTAAGAATATTTGTATTTTTCAAAATTATTTTAAAAGTCATTATTTCAAAAGATTTTTGTGATAACTACTGTTAGTATTTTTGAGAATATTCATATTTTTCACAAATTTTTTCAAAATCATTAATATTCAGAAAAATATATGAGAACGACTTTTAGTATATTTTTGAGAATGTTCATATTTTTCAAAAATCATTAATATAAAAAATATATATATATGATAACTATTGTTAGTATATGTTTTAAGAATATTAGTATTTTTCAAAATTATTTTAAAAGTCATTATTTCAAAAGATTTTTGTGATAATTATTGTTAGTATTTTTGAGAATATCCATATTTTTCAAATTTTTTCAAAATTATTAATATTCAGAAAAATATGTGAGAACGACTTTTAGTATATTTTTGAGAATATTCATATTTTTCAAAAATCATTATCAAAAAAAAATATATGATAACTATTAGTATATGTTTTAAGAATATTAGTATTTTTCTAAATTATTTTAAAAGTCATTATTTCAAAAGATTTTTGTGATAATTATTGTTAGTATTTTTGAGAATATCCATATTTTTCACACATTTTTTCAAAATCATTAATATTCAGAAAAATATATGAGAACGACTTTTAGTATATTTTTGAGAATGTTCATTTTTTTCAAAAATCATTAATATTAAAAAAACATATATATGATAACTATTGTTAGTATATGTTTTAAGAATACTAGTATTTTTCAAAACATTTTTAAAAGTCATTATTTCAAAAGATTTTTGTGATAATTATTGTTAGTATTTTTGAGAATATTCATATTTTTCAAAAATGTTTAAAAAATAATTATTTTTCAAAAAACATATGATAACTATTGTTAGTATATTTTTGAGAATATTCATATTTTTCAGAAATGTTTAAAAATCAATTTTGTAAAAAATTATATATAACTATCTGGTATATTTTTCAGAATATTTATATTTTTCAAAAATGTTTAAAAATCATTAATATTCCAAAAAAATATATGATAACTATTGTTAGTATATTTTTGAGAATATTAATATTTTTCAAAATTTTTTACAAAGCAATATTGTAAAAAATTATATATAACTATCTGGTATATTTTTGAGAATATTTATATTTTTCAAAAATGTTTAAAAATCATTAATATTCAAAAAAAAAAAAGATAACTATTGTTAGTATATGTTTGAGAATATTCATATTTTTCAGAAATGTTTACAAAGCAATATTGTAAACAATTATATATAACTATCTGGTATATTTTTGAGAATATTTATATTTTTCAAAAATGTTTAAAAATCATTAATATTCCAAAAAAAAAAAAAAAGATAACTATTGTTAGTATATTCTTGAGAATTAATTCATTTAAAAAAAATCATTAATATTCTAAAAAATATATAACTATGTTTAGTATCATTTTGAGAATATTCATATTTTTCAAAAATATATATATAGAGAGAGAGAGAGAGAGTAAGAGAGAGAGAGAGAGAGACAGAGAGAGAGAGACAGAGAGAGAGAGAGAGAGAGAGAGAGAGAGAGAGAGAGAGAGAGAGATACTGTAATAACTTGAAGTAAATAATGAATATTAAAAACCAATTACAAACGGAAAAAAAATTAAAAAAATAAAAGCTTACCTTTTTTATATTTGCATAGTATGTATATATTATTAATGTTGTAAATACAAATCTTGATATACCTAAAAAGTATTAATAAAGCAATTTTCAGGGGTCTCAAGAAGGTAAGATATACAAGAATGTGTGTGTGTTTGTGTTCGTACGTGCTGGGTGTTGTTGACACAGCACTCGGAGCAGCAGGGACGTGATATGTTATGATCGTGATTAACGAAAGATAATGAACTTCATCCAGGGGCTTGACGGTGGACGCCATCGGAGGACGCCACACCCGCGCTAACAAACAGGAAAACAGGAAGTGGTGTCAAAATAAAAGTCCCCTAATTAGTAATCAGCAACGTTGACAAAAGTCGATGAACTTGGCCAACATTGGTGAACCTCACCACTACTTGACATAGGAAAACCTCACTTTCTTCCTGTTTACTTTGCACTTTCACTTGTACCGCCGCTCGTTTAGGCAGCAAAACGATCGGGTCTGACTCGAAGCTACGATGCGACGATATTTATACATGCTATCATCTATTTCATTGAATACATCACTCCAACCCTGTTTACTTGGTGTTTGGATGTTTGACGCAGCCCGTTTAGGCAACAAACTAGTCGGGTATGACTCTACTGGTTGCTGCCGAGTAGTGAACTCCCTTACGACTCCATGGCATCAACGCGTAGCTAATCATCAGTACAAGCGTTATTTATCAACTTTATTTTAATTTAAAAAACTATACTCAGGAATATTTACAGCTTGTTTAGGCAGCCAACTAGTCGGGCTTGGCCCAAAGACAAGATGCTGCACGATTTACAAACAAATAATTGTACATGTTTATCTTAGATGTTTGATCTTGTCTCCTTTGCTTGGTGTTTGGATGTTCACCACAGCCCTTTTAGGCAACAAACTAGTCGGGTATGACTCTATTGGTTGCTGCCGAGTAGTGAACTCCCTTACGACTCCATGGCATCAACGCGTAGCTAATCATCAGTACAAGCGTTATTGATCAACTTTATTTTAATTTAAAAAACTACACTCTGGAATATTTACAGCTTGTTTAGGCAGCCAACTAGTCGGGCTTGGCTCCAAGACAAGATGCTGCACGATTTACAAACAAAAAAATTAACATGTTTATCTTAGATGTTTGATCTTGTCTCCTCTGCTTTGTGTTTGGATGTTCACCACAGCCCTTTTAGGCAACAAACTAGTCGGGTATGACTCTACTGGTTGCTGCCAAATAGTGAACTCCCTTACGACTCAATGGCATCAAAACGTAGCTAATCATCACTACAATCGTAATCGATCAACTTTATTATGCTTTTAATTTAAAATACTATACTTGTAAATATTTACAGCTTGTTTAGGCAGCCAACTAGTCGGGCTTGGCTCCAAGACAAGATGCTGCACGATTTACAAACAAATAATTTTACATGTTTATCTTAGATGTTTGATCTTGTCTCCTTTGCTTGGTGTTTGGATGTTAACCACAGCCCTTTTAGGCAACAAACTAATCGGGCCTGACTCAGTTTCATCCTTTAATGGTTTCTGTAAAGTAGTTCGGGACATAGCAACAACTTCCGCAATAAGAACACTTTGATTTTGTTGATTCAAACCAATCCTGTTCACAACATGTTTAAATGTTTACCACAGCCTGTTTAGGCAGCAAACCAGGTCGGCCTGACTCTAAATAATAACTTAATTATGACAGCATGGCTTTAAGACATAGCAACTATACCATCCATGTAATAGCTCAAATCATCTTTATGTTTTCGACATGAAAATTTACCACAGCCCTTTTAGGCAACAAACTAGTCGGGCCTGACTTAATTTCACCCTTTACTGGTTGCTGTCCAGTAATTCAAGACGTAGCAATACATCATCAATAAGAACATTTGAATGTTTTCAATTTAAATCAATCATAGTCACGGTGTGTTCAGATGTTCACCACAGCCTGTTTAGGCAGCAAACCGGGTCATTGTGAATCGTGATGACTTCCTTATGACAACACGGTTTCAAGACATAGCAACTATATCATTGATACAATAGCTCTATTTAACTTTATGTTTCCAACATGCTTGGATGTTCACCACAGCCCATTTAGGCAGTAAGCTAGTCAGAACTGAAACCATGATGTTCACCACAGCCTGTTTAGGCAGCAAACCAGGTCATTGTAAATAGTCATGACTTCCTAATGGTTTCAAGACACAGCAACTACATCATCGACGCAATAGCTCAAATTATCTTTATGTTTCCGACATGCTTGGACGTTCACTGCAGCCCATTTGGGCAGTAAGCTAGTCAGAACTGAATCCATGATTTTCACCACTGCCTGTTTAGGCAGCAAACCAGGTCATTGTTAACAGTGATGACTTCCTACTGACAACAAGGTTTCAAGACACAGCAACTATATCCTCGATACAATAGCTTAAATTATCTTTGTGTTTCCGAAATGCTTGGACGTTTACTGCAGCCCATTTAGGCAGTAAACTAGTCGGAGCTGACTCAGGTTCTCCCTCTGCCGGTCACTGCTCAGTAGACTGACTCCTCGGCCTCCGGACACAGCAACTCCAGTACATCAGCGACGCAAACATGAACGCCGCGCTAGGATCTTCCCCACCGCAGCCCGTTCAGGCAGTAAGCTAGTCAGAACTGAATCTATGATGTTCACCACAGCCTGTTTAGGCAGCAAACCGGGTCATTGTAAACAGTGATGACTTCCTTATGACAACACGGTTTCAAGACACAGCAACTACATCATCGATACAATAGCTCAAATTATCTTTATGTTTCCGACATGCTTGGAGGTTTACTCCAGCCCATTTAGGCAGTAAGATAGTCAGAACTGAAACAATGATGTTCACCACAGCCTGTTTAGGCAGCAAACCAGGTCATTGTAAATAGTCATGACTTCCTAATGGTTTCAAGACACAGCAACTACATCATCGATACAATAGCTCAAATTATCTTTGTTTCCGACATGCTTGGACGTTCGCCGCAGCCCATTTAGGCAGTAAACTAGTCGGAGCTGACTCAGGTTCTCCCTCTGCCGGTCACTCCTCAGTAGACTGGCTCCTCGGCCTCCAGACACAGCAAGTCCAGTACATTAGTGACGCAAACATGAACGCCGCGCTAGGATCTTCCCCACCGCAGCCCGTTCAGGCAGTAAGCTAGTCAGAACTGAAACCATGATGTTCGCCACAGCCTGTTTAGGCAGCAAACCGGGTCATTGTAAACAGTGATGACTTCCTAATGACAACACGGTTTCAAGACACAGCAACTATATCATCGATACAATAGCTCAAATTATCTTTATGTTTCCGACATGCTTGGAGGTTTACTGCAGCCCATTTAGGCAGTAAGATAGTCAGAACTGAAACAATGATGTTCACCACAGCTTGTTTAGGCAGCAAACCAGGTCATTGTAAATAGTCATGACTTCCTAATGGTTTCAAGACACAGCAACTACATCATCGATACAATAGCTCAAATTATCTTTGTTTCCGACATGCTTGGACATTCACCGCAGCCCATTTAGGCAGTAAACTAGTCAGAACTGAATCCATGATGTTCACCACTGCCTGTTTAGGCAGCAAACCGGGTCATTGTAAATAGTCATGACTTCCTAATGACAACATGGTTTCAAGACACAGCAACCATATCATCGATACAATAGCTTAAATTATCTTTGTGTTTCCGACATGCTTAGACGTTCACCGCAGCCCATTTAGGCAGTAAACTAGTCGGAGCTGACTCAGGTTCTCCCTCTGCCGGTCACTGCTCAGTAGACTGACTCCTCGGCCTCCAGACACAGCAACTCCAGTACATCAGCGACGCAAACATGAACGCCGCGCTAGGATCTTCCCCACCGCAGCCCGTTCAGGCAGTAAGTTAGTCAGAACTAAATCAATGATGTTCACCACAGCCTGTTTAGGCAGCAAACCAGGTCATTGTAAATAGTCATGACTTCCTAATGGTTTCAAGACACAACAACTACATCATCGATACAATAGCTCAAATTATCTGTGTTTCCGACATGCTTGGACGTTCGCCGCAGCCCATTTAGGCAGTAAACTAGTTGGAGCTGACTCAGGTTGTCCCTCTGCCGGTCACTGCTCAGTAGACTGACTCCTCGGCCTCCAGACACAGCAACTCCAGTACATCAGCGACGCAAACATGAACGCTGCGCTAGGATCTTCCCCACCGCAGCCCGTTCAGGCAGTAAGCTAGTCAGAACTGAATCCATGATGTTCACCACAGCCTGTTTAGGCAGCAAACCGGGTCATTGTAAACAGTGATGACTTCCTTATGACAACACGGTTTCAAGACATAGCAACTATATCATCGATACAGTAGCTCAAATTATCTTTGTTTCCGACACGCTTGGACGTTCACTGCAGCCCATTTAGGCAGTAAGATAGTCAGAACTGAAACAATGATGTTCACCACAGCCTGTTTAGGCAGCAAACCAGGTCATTGTAAATAGTGAGGACTTCCTAATGACAACAAGGTTTCAAGACACAGCAACTACATCATCGATACAATAGCTCAAATTATCTTTATTTCCGACATGCTTGGACATTCGCCGCAGCCCATTTAGACAGTAAACTAGTCGGAGCTGACTCAGGTTCTCCCTCTGCCGGTCACTCCTCAGTAGACTGGCTCCTTGGCCTCCAGACACAGCAAGTCCAGTACATTAGCGATGCAAACATGAACGCCGCGCTAGGATCTTCCCCACTACAGCCCGTTCAGGCAGTAAGCTAGTCAGAACTGAAACCATGATGTTCACCACAGCCTGTTTAGGCAGCAAACCAGGTCATTGTAAATAGTCATGACTTCCTAATGACAACATGGTTTCAAGACACAGCAACTACATCATCGATACAATAGCTCAAATTGTGTTTGTTTCCGACATGCTTGGACGTTCGCCGCAGCCCATTTAGGCAGTAAACTAGTCGGAGCTGACTCAGGTTCTCCCTCTGCCGGTCACTCCTCAGTAGACTGGCTCCTCGGCCTCCAGACACAGCAAAAGTCCAGTACATTAGTGACGCAAACATGAACGCCGCGCTAGGATCTTCCCCACCGCAGCCCGTTCAGGCAGTAAGCTAGTCAGAACTGAATCCATGATGTTCACCACAGCCTGTTTAGGCAGCAAACCGGGTCATTGTAAACAGTGATGACTTCCTAATGACAACACGGTTTCAAGACATAGCAACTACATCATCGATACAATAGCTCAAATTATCTTTATGTTTCCGACATGCGTGGAGGTTTACTGCAGCCCATTTAGGCAGTAAGATAGTCAGAACTGAAACAATGATGTTCACCACAGCCTGTTTAGGCAGCAAACCAGGTCATTGTAAATAGTCATGACTTCCTAATGGTTTCAAGACACAGCAACCACATCATCGATACAATAGCTCAAATTATCTTTGTTTCCGACATGCTTGGACGTTCACCGCAGCCCATTTAGGCAGTAAACTAGTCGGAGCTGACTCAGGTTCTCCCTCTGCCGGTCACTGCTAAGTAGACTGGCTCCTCGGCCTCCAGACACAGCAAGTCCAGTACATCAGTGACGCAAACATGAACGCCGCGCTAGGATCTTCCCCACCGCAGCCCGTTCAGGCAGCAACGAGGTGTTCAAAGCTGACACTTGGCGGAACATCACCTCCAGCGCCGCCTCGCGCACAACGGCGACACGCTTCCTCCTGATAACGCCGATGCTAATTAGCTCGGACCAAACAAGCTCCTCACAATCAGACCGACGCCGGCAGCCGGTTTGTTCTCCTAAAACGCAGCAATTTGCGCCCCCGCCGCTTAAACGGGCATTAAAATAACGAGCGTGATGCGCCGCCTTTACAGCGCAGGCGAGGGTTTGATTGCACGGGGCAGCAGGATTAATACGCTCGCCGTCCGCCCGAGCAGATGTAACGTTATTTTCATGCAAATGCGAGGCACTCGGAGCGGGCGCCAGTCCTTCGGGAGGCGTGGCAGCCCGGAGATTTGTGGGCACGCCAGGCCAGGCTGCGGCGTCCGTGTGGACTCTCCGCCGCTCTCCAGTCGCCGGCTGGGCTTCAGCTCGGCACAATGAAACGGCGCCCTTTCACAAAGACGCCGCACCGTATATGGAAACTCCCGGCAGAACACGTGACCCCCCCAGACTTCAAAGACCCCGAAACCAGCGAGCACTTTGGCGACGGAGGCCAGGAAAAACCAACAGAATGATAACATTGTCTTAACTTATTTATAGTTATAGTTATATTAATATTGTAAATACATTGATATATCATTTTACATGCAGAAAAAGTTCTAAAAGAAAATACTACAGTATATGTATTTATTATATTTTTATCATCATAAAAACATGCAATATTCTTTAAAAAAAAAAAAGGCTACCACTTAGATATCCTATTGTTTTTTAAGACATTAAAAAAAGTTTTTACACGATTTTATGGAAAAATATGAATATTCTCAAAAATACTAACAATAATTATCACATATATTTTTTTAAATAATGAATTTTTAAACAATTTTGAAAAATACTAATATTCTCAAAAATATATGAACGGTAGTTATATATTTTTGGAAAAATAATGTTTTAAACATTTTTGAAACATATGAATATTCTCAAAAATATCACGTGTTTTAGAATAATGTTTTGAAAAATACTAATATTGTAAAACATACTAACAATAGTTATCATATATGTTTTTTAGAATATTAATGATTTTTTTTTTTTACATTTTTGAAAAATATGAATATTCTCAAAATTATACTAAAAATAGTTATATATTTTTTAGAATATTAATGATTTAAAAAAAAAAAAGTTTTAAATATGAATATTCTCAAAAAATATACCAGATAGTTATATATAATTTTTTACAATATTGATTTGTAAACATTTTTTTAAAATATGAATATTCCCAAAAATACTAACAATAATTAATACATATATTTTTTTAAATAATGACTTTTTAAACAATTTTGAAAAATACTAATATTCTAAAACATATATTAACAATAGTTATCATATATATACATTTTTGGAATATTAATGATTTACATTTTTTTGGAATAATACAAATATTCTCAAAAATATACCAGATAGTTATGTATAATTTTTTACAATATTGATTTGTAAAAAAAATTTAAAAATATAAATATTCTCAAAACTATACTAACAATAGTTATCAAATATTTTTACAAAAATTATTTTTTAAACATTTTTGAAAAATATGAATATTCTCAAAAATACTAACTATAATTATCACATTTTTTAAAATAATGACTTTTTAAACAATTTTGAAAAATACTAATATTCTAAAACGTATACTAACAATAGTTATATACATTTTTTTAGAATATTAATGATTTTTTTAAAATAGGAATATTCTCAAAAATATACCAAAAGTCGTTATCATATATTTTTTTGAATATTAATGATTTTTCAAACATTTTAGAAAAATATGAATATCCTCAAAAATATACCACAATAGCTATCACATCCTCTTTTTTTTTTAGAATAAATATGATTTTTTTAAACAATTTTGAAAAATACTGATATTTTAAAACATATACTAATTATCTCATGTATATATTTATATATATTTTTAAAATATTAATGATTTTTAAAACATTTTCGAAAAATAATAAAAGCATGCAATATTATTTTTTTTAAAAAGGCGACCACATAGATATCCTATTGTTTTTCTTTAAA
This sequence comes from Entelurus aequoreus, assembly GCF_033978785.1. Taxonomy (NCBI): domain Eukaryota; kingdom Metazoa; phylum Chordata; class Actinopteri; order Syngnathiformes; family Syngnathidae; genus Entelurus; species Entelurus aequoreus. The sequence continues at coordinate 8,674,922 of NC_084737.1, read as the reverse complement.
ACATTAAAAAAAAAGTTTTTATACGACTTTATCATGCACGTCAAGATTATTGTCGAACGTCAATGTTTGCAATATAATACATATTCATTGAAAATCTATTCATCTTAAGTTTATCTTTTAAATAAATAGGAATTTTCAATGTATTGATTTTTTAATATTTATAAATAGGTTTGTAAAGGTTAATCATTATCCAATTAGTATTCATTCGCAGCAAAAACATCACACGCTAGTCTAAGTCTCATTTTCATTTTATTATTGTATTAAATACTTATAAAAAACTGGTATCATGTTCACACCTTATGTAGTTTAATAACTATATGATAATTGAGTACACGATTGTTATTGCTAATATTGTATTGTGTATACACACATATATATATATATATATATATATATATATATATATATATATATATATATATATATATATATATATATATATATATATATATATATATATATATATATATATATATGTTTTTACAATCGCTATAATTTTTTTGTAGATTTTAAAATATTTTTTTACGATTTAATAAGGCTTATTTATTAACAACATATTGTTGAATGACTATAGAAGTGTGTTGCACCGAGAAGCTCACTATTTGGCAAGCTCATAATCTCACTTTATGTCGTGATTGAGTATCAAGTTGTAATTGAGTATTTTTTAATGAATGGAAATGTTTGACTTAATAACGACATCGAGGACGTTTGTTTGTTTTTTTTCTACTTTTCTTAACTGTTTGCAGCGAGAGGCTCACTATTTGACGTTTGCATGCCGCGTCCCCATGCAATGTATGCGGGCTCACTATTTGGCCAAAGGTAGCAGTTTTATTGACATCTCGGTTGCCAGGCAACACCTTCGAAGGGGGCTCAGTAAGTCACAAGTCACACGAATATAAGACGGAATAGAAATAGGAGCACGTGCATGCAGCCAGGTTTCGTCACACTCACCTCCTCATCCCGCCCGTCCCCCCCGATGGTGCCTCGATCTGCCGGCACGTCGCATCCACAGCGGGGACAATAAAACAGCAACAACGTGTCCGGTAATCTCCCGTGGAAATTCCCTCCGCACACCTGTACTGACCCCCCCTTCTCCCCCCTTCTTATAAGGCAGCAACTTGAGGTAGGTGAGAGCATCAAATTCCTCCACGTGACCACGACGACGATGATGATGATGATGATGATGATGAAGGTGATGGCGCCAAAAGTCCTGCGTGGTGACGCTGCTGCTGCTGTGCGGACATCGCGGCGCGCCTCACTGAGCAGGACACACTCGGACGCGCGGCTCCATCATCGTCTTCATCATCATCATCATCATCATCGTCGTCACCAGCAGCGCGAGGGAGGTGCGCGCGCAGCACACACACACACACACACACACACACACTCACACACACACACACACACACGCAGAAAGACAACCCGACGCTATGAACACACACACACACGCGCACACGCACGCACGCACGCACACGCACACGCACACACACACACATGCACACGCAGAAAGACAACCCGACGCTATGAACACACACACACACACGCACACACACACACGCACGCGCGCGCGCAGATGCTCACGCACACAAAACCTACACGCACTCACGCACACGCGCGCGCACACCCACACAAACGCCTACACGCACACGCTCACATGCACGCGCACACACAATGACACTCATGCTTACACGCACACACAGACACACTTGCTCATACGCGCGCGCACACACACTCTTACACACACACACTAACACGCACATGCACACGCACACACGCTTGCTCACACGCGCATTCACACAAACGCCTACACGCGCACACTCACACACACGCACACACACACTTACACTCATACTTACACGCACACACACACTTACACTCATACTTACACGCACACACACACTTACACACACTCTTACACGCACAACACACGCACACGCGCGCGCGCGCACACACACACGCGCACAAACGCCTACACGCACACGCTCACATGCACGCACACACACAATTACACTCGTGTTTACACGCACACGCTCACATGCACGCACACACACACAATTACACTCGTGTTTACACACACACACAGACACACTTGCTCACACGCGCGCGCGCACACACACGCTAACACGCACATGCACACGAGTGCACACACGCACACACACACTTACACCCATACTTACACGCACACACACACACTTACACACACTCTTACACGCACAACACTCACACACGCACGCACAGACGCACACGCACGGACGCGCACGCATACACACACGCTCACGCAAACAAACACCTACACGCGCACGCTCACTTACACGCACACAAACACACTTGCTCACACGCGCGCGCACACTCACACGCATGTTGACACACAAACACCTACACGCACGCACACACACACTCACTCACACGCACGCACACACACACTTACACCCATACTTACACGCACACACACACACTTACACGCACTCTTACACGCACACTTACACGCACACATGCACACACACGCACGCACCCACACACACACATGCTCAGCACACAAACACCTACACGCACTCACGCGCACGCACACGCTCACTTACACGCACACACAGACACATTTGCTCACACGTGCGCGCACACACACATGCACACACATGCTCACACACACAAACACCTACACGCACTCACGCAGACACACACACACACACACACACACTTACACGCACATGCACACACACACACACACACATGTACACACACACACACACACGCACACACAGACACATTTGCTCACACACACACACGCACACACATGCTCACACACAAAGACTTACACGCACTCACGCACACACACACTTACACGCACATGCACACACACACACACACGTGCACGCACACACACACACACACACAAACGCATACACACACTCACGCACACGCTCACACGCACACACAGACACACTTGCTCACATGCTCACACACACTTACACGCGTGCACGCACACACGCTGGCTCACACGCGCACACACACACAAACGCCTACACGCACTCACGCACGCGCTCACACGCATGCACACAGACACTTACACTCTTACACACACACACACACGCTTACACGCACACACGCTGCACCCTAACCTTAGCCCCTAACCCTAGCCAATAAAAAGATCAAGTAAACATTTATGAATAATCACATCATCAATAATGTTTGAAAAATAATATTTAAAAAATTACACTAACAATAGTTATTATTAATATGTTTTAGAATATTTATGTGTCTTTTTTTAATATATGAATATTCTCAAAAAAATATATACTAACAATAGTTATTATGTATATTTTTTGGAATATTTGTGATTTTTTAAAAACATTTTTACATATTAATATTCCAAAAAATTATACTAACAATAGTTTTTAATATGTTTTAGAGTATTAATGTTTTTTTAATATGAATATTCTCCAAAAAATATATACTAACAATAGTTATTATATATATATTTCTTAGAATATTAGTGATTTTTTAAAAACATTTTTACATATTAATATTCTCAAAATTATACAAACAATTTTTAAATATTACTGATTTTTTTAAAAATATGAATCTTAAAAATAGACTAATAATAGTTGTCATATATATTTTTTAATAATGATTTTTTTTTAATGTTTCGAAAAACATGAATATTCTCAAAAATATACTAACAATAGTTATATATATTTTTTAGAATAAGGATTTTTTTAAACAATTGATACTTTTTAGAATATTAATGTTTGCTAAACATTTTTGAAAAATATGAATATTTTTAAAAATATACTAACAATATTTATATATATTTCTTTGAATATTAATGGTTTCTAAACATTGAAAAAAATATGAATATTCTCAAAAATATCCTAACAATACTTATGTATGTATATATTTTTTTAGAATAAGGATTTTTTTTAAACAATTTAGAAAAATATTAATATTCTAAAACATATATCAACAATGGGTATCATATATATATTAGAATATGAATGATTTTTAAAAAAAATTGAAAAATATTATTCTCAAAAATATACAAACAATAGTTATCACTTATATTTTTTAAGAGTAATAATGCTTTTTTTTTTAAACAATTTTGAAAAATACTAATATTCTAGAACATACACTAACAAGAATTATCATATATATTTTTGGGATATTAACGACTTTTTTTTAACTTTTAACAGTATTAGTGTTATCTGCATACACATATTCCTTTGTTTAATTCGTATTACTGCATTTATTTAAAAATTACAGCTTTATTCAATACATCTGAATTAAAATTAAAATGTTTTTTTAATCAACTGCTTTTAGAATGAATGTTTAACTGTAAGCCTGTGATGCACTTTAAAGCACAGTAACTTTGCATCCCAATTAAAATATCATGATGTATAGACATAGATGGGTCATTATTTGTATTAGTCATAAAAAGTGGCTGATCTAAACATACCTTTCATAAAGATATTTTTTAAACCCTTTTTGAAATATTATTCTGATATTTTTTGTCAATTTATTTTCTTCAAAATGTAAAATTTTATTCAAATAAATGCAAATACAAAAAAATACATTATTTTTTATCATTTATACTTACTATTTTATTTGTATTTATTGAAAACATTATTCTTATTAAAAAATTATATATACAGTATATAATTAGTGACGTTCTCCTTGTAGTTTGTGTAGGAACACTGCCATCTGTCGGCCGACATGTGAACTCCTCTCCATCTGTGTCAGTCTCAGCTCTCATGTACTCACTTCAACTTGCTGTTTGGCTGCAAATTATACATTTTTTGACTCATGTGCCACATTTAAGACGATATAGAATGATACTAATCTCCGCATAGCATGCATAATGAGCATATTATTACATATAGTCTGTTCCGGGGTCAAACTGTCATCAAAATGACAAAAAGTGACGCGCAAACGGCGCAAATTTGCGAAGTCTTTGTTTACTTGACACCATGAAATGATCAGTTCCGGGGTCAAACTGTTTGCCAGTGAAAACCTTCAAGCAGCCTGCCTCCAAAAAAGGTAAGCTCGCCACGTTCTCCCATGCGTCAATAACGCAAAAAAGGAGCTAGCGCCATCGCAGGGACGACGAGCGACGACAACCAGCGGTGCACTAAAAGCACGGCACAGGCTTACAAGGGTGAGGGTGAGGGTGAGGGTTAGGGTGGGGGTCGATAGCTGGACGGCGTCCATATTGGAATTCCTCTCAAATGGATCCCCGCCCGTCAACGCCGGGCAGTAATCAAATAGCGACTTTTTTTTTTTTTTTTTTTAAGACGGCGGGCCCTCGCTCGCTACAAGACGTGATTTGCTTGATGGGAAACTAACTCAATTCCTATTGAATGAAGGGTGGGGGGAGGTTGGGGGGGAGGGGGGGGCGGAGTTTGCATACGTTTTGCGCTTTGAGAGAAATGAAAGATTAACCTGATTTGTGAGGTGAGGCTACACCGCGCTCCAGTCTCAAACTGTACGCAAAAAAAAAACCGCTCAAATATGCAACGCTGACCCAGCAGACATTGAAACAACGTTGACAACTTGTTGAATTATGTCCTGACGTTCAGCAACTCAAATACGACACGGTTTTTGACGACGTTTCATCAACGTCAGGCTGTGACGTTGATTCGACCATTGAAATTTGGTCATTTCCCAAAATTATTAAACAAGACAAGAAGCAAGGAATTAAACAGAGACAGGATTCAATTTGGCTCAACGAGGAGAAACGCGTACACCTGTACCCTTGCGCGGTGTTCCACCACGCTCTGCCGAAAGATTGTACGCCTCCTCTTTTATTTGGACTTTCCCCGATTACGCGGCAACAGCTGGTTCTAAGGGACGGGGGTCGTAAACAGCCGTCGCCTTTGGTTACGGAACAGTTCGAAGAAAAGGTCGTAAAACGGTTCAAAGAAAAGGTCGTAAAACGGTTCAAAGAAAAGGTCGCCTGGAGAGGAGTCTGGTCCTGCTTCCTCTACGCTTTGCAGTTCTCGAGTCAAGACAAAATCCTTCTGCGGATTACAATACATCAAAGAAACAGAACACCTTCATGTCGCTTCCCGTTTTGCGCTTTGAGAGAAATGAAAGATTAACCTGATTTGTGAGGTGCGGCTACACCACGCTCCAGTCTCAAACTGTACGCAAAAAAAAACCCGCTCAAATATGCAACGCTGACCCAGCAGACATTGAAACAACGTTGACAACTTGTTGAATTATGTCCTGACGTTCAGCAACACAAATACGACACCGTTTTTGTCGACGTTTCATCAACGTCAGGCTGTCACGTTGATTCGACCATTGAAATTTGGTCATTTCCCAATGTCAGGCTCAAACACTGATGACATCTATTAAACAAGACAAGAAGCAAGGAATTAAACAGAGACAGAATTCAATTTGGCTCAACGAGGAGAAACGCGTACACCTGTACCCTTGCGCGGTGTTCCACCACGCTCTGCCGAAAGATTGTACGCCTCCTCTTTTATTCGGACTTTCCCCGATTACGTGGCAACAGCCGGTTCTAAGGGACGGGGGTCGTAAACAGCCGTCGCCTTTGGTTACGGAACAGTTCGAAGAAAAGGTTGTAAAACGGTTCAAAGAAAAGGTCGCCCGGAGAGGAGTCTGGTCCTGCTTCCTCTACGCTTCGCAGTTCTCGAGTCAAGACAAAATCCTTCTGCGGATTACAATACATCAAAGAAACAGAACACCATGTTGCTTCCCGTTTTGCGCTTTGAGAGAAATGAAAGATTAACCTGATTTGTGAGGTGCGGCTACACCACGCTCCAGTCTCGCTCAAATATGCAACACTGACCCAGCAGACATTGAAACAACGTTGACAACTTGTTGAATTATGTCCTGACGTTCAGCAACTCAAATACGACACGGTTTTTGACGACGTTTCATCAACGTCAGGCTGTCACGTTGATTCGACCATTGAAATTTGGTCATTTCCCAAAATTATTAAACAAGACAAGAAGCAAGGAATTAAACAGAGACAGAATTCAATTTGGCTCAACGAGGAGAAACGCGTACACCTCTACCCTTGCGCAGTGTTCTACCACGCTCTGCCGAAAGATTGTATGCCTCCTCTTTTATTTGGACTTTCCCCGATTACATGGCAACAGCTGGTTCTAAGGGACGGGGGTCGTAAACAGCAGTCGCCTTTGGTTACGGAACAGTTCGAAGAAAAGGTCGTAAAACGGTTCAAAGAAAAGGTCGCCCGGGGAGGAGTCTGGTCCTGCTTCCTCTACGCTTTGCAGTTCTCGAGTCAAGACAAAATCCTTCTGCGGATTACGATACATCAAAGAAACAGAACACCTTCATGTTGCTTCCCGTTTTGCGCTTTGAGAGAAATGAAAGATTAACCTGATTTGTGAGGTGCGGCTACACCACGCTCCAGTCTCAAACTGTACGCAAAAAAAACCCCGCTCAAATATGCAACGCTGACCCAGCAGACATTGAAACAACATTGACAACTTGTTGAATTATGTCCTGACGTTCAGCAACACAAATACGACACCGTTTTTGTCGACGTTTCATCAACGTCAGGCTGTGACGTTGATTCGACCATTGAAATTTGGTCATTTCCCAAAATTATTAAACAAGACAAGAAGCAAGGAATTAAACAGAGACAGAATTCAATTTGGCTCAACGAGGAGAAACGCGTACACCTCTACCCTTGCGCAGTGTTCTACCACGCTCTGCCGAAAGATTGTATGCCTCCTCTTTTATTTGGACTTTCCCCGATTACATGGCAACAGCTGGTTCTAAGGGACAGGGGTCGTAAACAGCCGTCGCCTTTGGTTACGGAACAGTTCGAAGAAAAGGTCGTAAAACGGTTCAAAGAAAAGGTCGCCCGGGGAGGAGTCTGGTCCTGCTTCCTCTACGCTTTGCAGTTCTCGAGTCAAGACAAAATCCTTCTGCGGATTACAATACATCAAAGAAACAGAACACCTTCATGTTGCTTCCCGTTTTGCGCTTTGAGAGAAATGAAAGATTAACCTGATTTGTGAGGTGCGGCTACACCACGCTCCAGTCTCAAACTGTACGCAAAAAAAAAACCGCTCAAATATGCAACGCTGACCCAGCAGACATTGAAACAACGTTGACAACTTGTTGAATTATGTCCTGACGTTCAGCAACTCAAATACGACACGGTTTTTGACGACGTTTCATCAACGTCAGGCTGTGACGTTGATTCGACCATTGAAATTTGGTCATTTCCCAAAATTATTAAACAAGACAAGAAGCAAGGAATTAAACAGAGACAGAATTCTATTTGGCTCAACGAGGAGAAACGCGTACACCTGTACCCTTGCGCGGTGTTCCACCACGCTCTGCCGAAAGATTGTACGCCTCCTCTTTTATTTGGACTTTCCCCGATTACGCGGCAACAGCCGGTTCTAAGGGACGGGGGTCGTAAACAGCCGTCGCCTTTGGTTACGGAACAGTTCGAAGAAAAGGTCGTAAAACGGTTCAAAGAAAAGGTCGCCCGGGGAGGAGTCTGGTCCTGCTTCCTCTACGCTTTGCAGTTCTCGAGTCAAGACAAAATCCTTCTGCGGATTACAATACATCAAAGAAACAGAACGCCTTCATGTCGCTTCCCGTCCTACACAGTGGAGTAGTTTTACAAGCCTTCTTCTTGGTAGGATCAAAGACAGCTTTTGTCTTCTCGCCGGGAATTCATGGCAACACAAAGATTTGTGATAACTTAGATACGATTATTCTGACCGCCAACCAATATTCTACCACACAAATACAACGTTGAAACAACATGCTTTTTGACGACGTTTATTCAATGTCAGGTTGTGACGTTCATTTGAACATTGAAATGTGGTCATTTCAATGTTCTACAACACAAATACAACGTTGAAACAACATGCTTTTTGACAACGTTTGTTAAATGTTGGGTTCTGATGTTGATTTGTTCGTTGAAATGTGGTCATTTCCCAACCAATATTCTACAACACAAATACAACATGCTTTTTGTCAACGTTTATTCAATGTCAGGTTGTGACGTTGATTTGACCGTTGAAATGTGGTCATTTCCCAACCAATATTCCACAACACAAATACAAAATTAAAACATGCTTTTTGACGACGTTTAATCAATGTTGGGTTCTGATGTTGATTTAAACATTGAAATGTGGTCATTTCCCAACCAATAGAGTGGATCCAACGTTAAAAATCACAATAAACACAAAAAATTCAATATATTTTATCCATAACCCCATTATGGATAAAACAGATAAAAAGAAAGAGAAAATTATTAATTATGGAGAATTATGGAGGAAAATGTGTGTTTTTATTCCAAAAGTTTTGGGGGTTTTTGACACTGAATTTATTTAATTGAATGTTTGGCATTTGAATTTTGTCAACTGAATTTTTTGTACACCAAATGTTTTAATACAATAAAATGTTTTTACACTGAATTTTAAAATACTGTTTTGAAAAACTTAATTGAATAAAAATTGCTCACAATTTGTTATTCAATTAAATTATCAGCATAGTTTAATGTAAAAAAAATAAAAATAATTTTTTTAAGTTTTAATGCAAAATAAAAATCAGTTACATAAAAACAGTGTCCAAAAAAAAAAAGATTTTATATTAAAAACCTCCACACAGAATTAATGTTCTTATTTGACCGCCAAGATTATATGGAAATAATATTTTATCTGACCTTTTTTTTGTGTGTTTCCTCATAGCTGGAAGCAGGCGGGGAGGAGTTCCTTTCGCCCTGGTTGGGAGCTCGACATAATGCCCAAATAAGGACATCCACCCCATTGACGTCACAACCGCAATCCTAACCTGCGTGCAAATTTATGCCAAAACGCGCAAACCTCATAATTTGATTAGGGCTGCAACAACTAATCGATTATAAAAATAGTTGGCAATTAATTTAGTCATCGATTCGTTGGATCTATGCTATGCGCATGTGCAGAGGCATTTTATTTATTTATTTTTAATGTATTTATTTTTTTATTAACCTTTATTTATAAACTGTAACATGTACCAAGAGCTGAGAAACAATAATCAAAATAAGTATGGTGCCACTATGCTGGTTTTGTTTCCCAATAAAATACTAGAAAAGATAGAAATGCAGTTTGTCTCCTTTATCCGATTAATAATCGATTAATCGAAGTAATAATCGACCGATTAATCGATTATCAAAAGAATCATTAGTTGCAGCCCTAAATTTGATATTTGGCATTGTTGAACACGACTGTTCAACTTCTGAACAACGTTTAGAAGTCAGAAAAGACTAATTTCACCACAGGTTCCCTTCGCTACACGATAATATTACTATGTTTGATTCCTGTTATCGTAGCGGATATCAGTATCGGCCAATATCCGCAGCTCCAGTATGGAGCACAGTTTCCAAAAACAATTTGAAATGTGGACTCGTCAGACCACAGAACACTTTCCCCACTTTGCATCAGTCCATCTTAGATGAGCTCGGGCCCAGCGAAGCCGGCGGCGTTCCCGGGTGTTGTTGATAAATGGCTTTGGCTTTGCATGGTAGAGTTTTAACTTGCATTTACAGATGTAGCGACCAACTGTAGTTACCGGCGGTGGTTTTCAGACCTGTTCCTGAGCCCATGTGGTGATATCCTTTACACACTGATAATAATAGATTTTATTTGTAAAAAGCACTTTACATTGAGCAAACAACCTCAAAGTGCTACAGCGTATCAAAATAAAAATATAATAAAAAATAAATACAAATAAAAACTAGAACAGCCAAATAGCTAAAACTGATGTCGCTGATGAGCTCGGGCCGTGCAAAGCGTTTCTGGGTGTTGTTGATAAAGTGCGATATTTTAATGTGAAGTATTTGAAGCCTTCAATGGGTAAATATTTATCTTAATTTATAATAATACTTTCACTATTATTATTAGTCAACTTTGCAATGTTCCGAGTTACATTACACCTGCGCGCGAATTTAATTGGATTGTTTTGAATGTGCCGCGGGCCTATAAGAAACGAGCCGTAAAAAGCAGTACATTAGAGATGATTGGGTCAGCTCGTAGTAATCAAGTTAGCGCGACTGGAATGGGACTAAATCAAATTCATCATAACGCTGTTACGTGTCCATTTGACTTGTTTCAGGATCACGCTAGAACCGGACTAGACTGAGACCGTCCATGCATGTTCTCCACTAGATCCAATCCATCACACTCACTGGACCAGAACACAATGTCGGTAATCAGATTACACTTCGTCAGGAACCAAGCATCATTGCACGCTTCTTCAAGACTCATCCTGAGCACAAATGTTCAAAATGTGCCAAATTAACTGGAAAATAATGACAATAATTGTCATGTGGAGTGGCTTTGCGTCAGTTTTCTTCAAGACAGTGCATGATATGCTGCTTGCTGCTATGCTCGTTAAACTCAAGACCAATACAAGAATACATTGAGTCCAAAATCTTCTAGAAACTGCAGACAAAAACTGTCTGAGTTATAATAATGTTGGCTGTTACGGGGTAAACATCTTTAGTCAAGACAGTGCATGATATGCTGCTTGCTGCTATGCTAGTTGAACTCAGGAAGATAAATACAAGAATACATTAAGCCCAAAATCTTCTAGAAACTGCAGACAAAAAGCTGTTGGGGTTATATTAAGATTAGCTGTTATGGGGTAAACATCTTGAGTCAAGACAGTGCATGATATGCTGCTTGCTGCTATGCTAGTTGAACTCAAGAAGACAAATACAAGAATACATTAAGCCCAAAATCTTGCAGAAAGTGCAGACAAAAAACTGTCGGGGTTACAATAATGTTGGTTGTTACGGGGTTTAACATCTTTAGTCAAGACAGTGCATGATATGCTGCTATGCTAGTTGAACTCAGGAAGATAAATACAAGAATACATTAAGCCCAAAATCTTCTAGAAACTGCAGACAAAAAACTGTCTGGGTTATATTAAGATTAGCGTTTACGGGGTAAACATCTTGAGTCAAGACAGTGCATGACATGCTGCTTGCCGCCGTGCCTTGAAACCAACAACGTACATCAAACTGCATATTTGGCATCACATGATCAAACGGTGGTAAAAGTAGAGATATCTTAACATCGAATTGCAACTTGTTACATGTGCACAGGCGCTTTTTTTTTTTAAGAGCGTGCATGATATGCTGCTGTGCTAATTAAACGTAAGAAGACGAATAAAAGAAGATATAAAGCCCACAATCGTCAAGGAGCTGCAAGACAAAATCTGTCAGGGTTCAATTGATGTTTTGTTGTTACAGTGAAAAGGTGACTTCATTCAAGACAGTGCATGATATGCTGCTGTGCTAATTCAACTTAAAGAGACAAATAAAAAAGATATAAAGCCCAAAGTCTCCAAGAAAGTGCAGACAAAATCTTGCAGGGTTAAATTAAATGTTCGCTGTTTGGGGGGTAAAGCGTCTTCTTTCAAGACAGTGCATGGTATGCTGATAGCATCTTTTTCCACTGAGGGGACACACACTAAAGATTAAAGTTTTTTTTCCTCAAAACATTATATACACACACATACATATATATATATATATACATACATACATACATACACATGTAAATTTATACATATATATATACACATATGTATACATATATACATATATATACACACATACATATATGTATATATATATATTTATATGTATATATGTATATATATATATATATTTATATGTATATATGTATATATATTTATATGTATATATGTATATATATTTATATGTATATATATATATATATATATATATATATATATATATATATATATATATATATATATATATATATATATATATATATATATATATATACACACATACATATATAAATATACATACATATATATATACATATAAATATACAAATATACATACATATATATATACATACATATATATATACACATATGTATACATATATACACATATATATATATATATATATATACATACATATATATACATACATATATATACATACATATATATACATACATATATATATATATATACACATATGTATACATATATACATATATATACACACATACATATATATATACATATATATACACAAATATATATATATATATATACATATATATATATATATATATACACATACATATAAATATATATATATATATATAAATATACATACATACATATATATATATAAATATATAAATATACATACATACATATATATATATAAATATACATACATACATATATATATATATATATATATATATATATATATATATATATACATATATATACATATATATATGTATATATACACATATATAAATATACATACATACATATATATATATATATACACATATATATATGTATATATACACATATATATATGTATATATACACATATATGTATATATACATATATATATATATATATATATATATATATATATATGTATATATACATATATATATATATATATATATATATATATATATATGTATATATACATATATATATATATATATATATATATATATATATATATATATATGTATATATACATGTATATATATATATATATATATGTATATATACATATATATATATATATATATATATATATATATATGTATATATACATATATATATATATATATATATATATATATATGTATATATACATATATATATATATATATATATATATATATATATATATATATATATATATATATATATATATATATATATACATACATATATATATTTATATACACACATACATACATACATACATACATACATACATACATATATATATATAAATATACATACATACATACATACATACATACATATATACACATACATACATACATACATACATATATATATATAATACATATATATACACACACACACACACACACACACACACACACACACACACACACACACACACACACACACACACACACACACACACACATACATACATACATAAAAATATCAAATAAATTGTTTACCTTAAAAAATAATTTTTTACCTTAAAAAAAACAGTTTTTGCCTTGAAAATAAACTTTTACCGTGAAAATCACTTTTTACCTTGAAATCAGTTTTTTCCTTGAAAATCAACTTTTACCTTGAAAATCAGGTTTTACCTTAAAAAATCATTTTTTACCTTAAAAAAAATATTTTTTTTACCTTAAAAAATCATTCTTTACCTTAAAACATTTTTTTTTACCTTAAAAAAAAAATCATTTTTTTACCTTAAAAAAATAATTTTTTTACCCTAAGAAATCATTTTTTTACCTTAAAAAATATTTTTTTACCTTAAAAAAAATCAGTTTTTGCCTTGAAAATCAGTTTTTGCCTGGAAAATCAACTTTTACCTTGAAAATATTTTTTTACCTTAAAAAATCTTTTACCTTAAAAAAAAATTTTTTTTTACCTTAAAAAAAATAATCATTTTTTTACCTTAAAAAAATCATTTTTTTACCCTAAAAAATCTTTTTTTACCTTAAAAAAAAATCAGTTTTTGCCTTGAAAATCAGTTTTTGCCTGGAAAATCAACTTTTACCTTGAAAATATTTTTTTACCTTAAAAAATCAGTTTTTGCCTTGAAAATAATGTTGGCTGTTTTGGGGGCAAAGCGTCTTGTTTTGCTGTTACAGTGAAAAGGTGTCTTCATTGAAGACAGTGCATGATATGCTGCTCGCTGCATTTATTCCAAGATAAAAAAAAAGGCGACATGGAAGCACAAAAATTCAACGTTGTTGGTCAGCGTAAACATTCGACACGCACAACACGGCGTACTTCAGTGAAGATAGTGCATGATATGCTGCTGACAGTACAATGGGGAGGTGTGGCCATGTCTCTCGTTATTGGTCACGTGATGGCCATCAAGTAAAGAACAATAGCGCCACCTACATGTTATTGGTCACGTGATGGCCATCAAGTAAAGAACAATAGCGCCACCTACATGTTATTGGTCACGTGATGGCCATCAAGTAAAGAACAATAGCGCCACCTACACGTCAATCAAACTGAATGTTTGGTGTCCTACCTGAAGTCCAACGGTCCGTGCGAGGGGGCGGAGCTTGTGTTCCCCGATGATGACTTCATGCGCACACGCAGCGCCGGTCAGGTGGAACGGAGGGGGAGGAGCCCCCATCAAAGCGCTGGCGTGCGGCCATTTTCACGGCAGGCTTGAGGCCTTCAAAGGGCGCCGCTAATTCCACCCCCCCCCCCGGGCGGCCATGTTGGAGGGCGCGTGGCGTCCTGTCGGCCATTCCGCCTCCTCGCTGACCCGTGGCAGAAGAAAGGAGGTGAGGAAGTGCATCCGTCAATCTTCCAACATGACACCAATTAGTCCTGCAGGTGACCTCAAAATCTACAGGAAAGACAAAAAGATCATTTTCAAAACGTTGTGTAAACTTTGACCTTTTCTTACTTAAAACCAACAGAATTCTTACTTTTGACTTCATGTATTGTACAACTTTTTGCACTGAGGGACGCACACTAAAGATGAAAGTTTTTTTAGGTTTTTTTTCCTCAAAAACAATATATACACACACACACACTATACACTAATAACCCATTGGGTTATTAGTGTATAGTGATGTGGGATCTGAGCCAAGGATGTTGTTGTGGCTTGTGCAGCCCTTTGAGACACTCGTGATTTAGGGCTATATAAATAAACATTGATATATATATATATATATATATATATATATATATATATATATATATATATATATATATATATATATATATATATATACATACATACATACATACATACATACACACATATATACATATACACACATACATATACACATATATACATATACACATACAAATATATATACACATATGTATATATACATACATAAATATATACATATACACAAATGTATGTATATATATATACATATATACATATATACACATATATATACATATATACATGTATATATGTATATATACATATATATGTATATATACACATATATATGTATATATGTATATATACATACATATATACACACATATATATATATACACACACACACACACACACATATATATATATACATACTGTATATATATATATATATATATATACACACACTGTATATACATACATGCATATATAAATATACATACTGTATATATATATACATACACACACACAATAATATATATATATATATATATATATATATATATATATATATATATATATATATACACACACACATATATATGTGTGTATACACACACACACACGCACAATAATGTGTATGGTTAGTGGTAATAACGTGTATGGTTAGTGGTAAAATAACGTGTATGGTTAGTGGTAATAACGTGTATGGTTAGTGGTAAAATAATGTGTATGGTTAGTGGTAATAACGTGTATGGTTAGTGGTAATGACGTGTATGGTTAGTGGTAATAACGTGTATGGTTAGTGGTAATAATGTGTATGGTTAGTGGTAATAATGCGTATGGTTAGTGGTAATAACGTGTATGGTTAGTGGTAATAACGTGTATGGTTAGTGGTAATAACGTGTATGGTTAGTGGTAAGAACGTGTATGGTTAGTGGCAAGAACGTGTATGGTTAGTGGTAAGAACGTG
>NC_084737.1:8633289-8640789 GCF_033978785.1 Entelurus aequoreus | reverse complement strand
AGATGCAGCCGTCAGGACAAGTTTCGTCATTTCTCACCAAATCGCCAGAAAAAGTAAGGCGTTTTCTGACGGAGAGTTTATTAAGGAGTGCTTATTGGACTCTGTTGCGCTGATACGCCCGGAGAAGAGGGGCGCATTTAAAAACGTGTCACTCTCCCGACGCACCATAAAGAGGCGGGTTGAGACCATCGCTGGAAACTTGGAGCTTCAGCTGAAGAACAGACTGGCCGACTTTGACTGTTTTTCGCTGGCTTTGGATGAGAGCTGCGATGTACGTGACACCGCCCAGCTGCTCATCTTCTTACGTGGGATGACTGCAGACTTTCAATGCAGCTGAGATAGCATACTTGCCAACCCTCCCGTTTTTAGCGGGAGTATCCCGTTATTCAGCGCCCCTCCCGACAGAGATTTTCTCCCGACAAAACTCCCGGTATTCAGCCGGAGCTGGAGGCCACGCCCCCTCCAGCTCAATGCGGACATGAGACTGAGTGGGGACAGCCTGTTCTCACGTCCGCTTTCCCACAATATAAACAGCTTGCCTAACGAATTCAAACGAATGGAAACAAGAATTTGAGTTCATCCAGGACAGTTCGAAAGGGAAGGTGTATGTTGCCTGTAAATATGTAGAACAGACTTCTCCATTGAACACGGTGGCCGAAATGATATACTCATCATGAACGGAGAAGTTAAACAGGACAATGCTGCCATCTAACGGATAGCCAACACTGAAATTCAATTATTTCTTTTATGTAAATAAAATAAAATAAATAAATAAATAAATAAATAAATAAATAAATAAATATATATATATATATATATATATATATATATATATATATATATATATATATATGAAATACTCGAGTTGGTGAATTGTAGCTGTAAATAACCACGCCCCCAACCATGCCCCCCGCCCCCAACCAAGCCCCCCCACCTCCCGATATTGGAGGTCTCAAGGTTGGCAAGTATGTGAGATAGGCTCCAGCACCCCCCGCGACTCCAAAAAGGGACAAGTGGTAGAAAATGGATGGATGGATGGATGGTATAGACACTCAACACGATATTTGCGGATTATAATTACCGGTTTGCATAAAAAATGTTTAACCCAATTAGGTGAAATTACATTATCTCCCACGGCACACCAGACTGTATTAGTGTGCCGCGGCACAGTGGTTGAAAAACACTGCCCTACTCTGCGTCTGTCAAGTTATGGTTTGTTTGTTTGTTTGTTTGTTTGTTTGTTTGTGCTCTCCCTTAACTTGAAAAGGGTTTTGACTTTTTGACCAGGGGTTACACTGGGACTTCACTCTTTGTTTTAATCCAATGATGAGACAAATCTCTGTTTCTCCTTTTATTTTGGACTTGATTGTCTCGTGTTTTCATTAAATAGCTGTAAGGTGGAAAAACCTTTGGAAAAGGTGGACAAATACAAAAGCAATTAAAGCTGCAAGCAGCGTTGGTCGGGCCCGCATATTTGGCAGGTGCTAGTCCTAAGTGGTCAGTGTATGAAATCTAGCTCTAAGTCAGACCTACATAGAGGTTTTTGTTTCATGTCTCTACGATATTCGTACTGGGAGTTAGAGGAAGTTGTGTCTGTGTTTTTTTCCTAGGTGGTGCGGCACAGCGGTTCTTTGAAGGCTCGTAAAATCAAAACCGTAGCACTTATCCAAACTATTTGAGTATCCTTTAATCAGAAGGGTTCAATCTCTCTCCTGTAGTAGTTTGAAGCCGAAACGACAAACGCGCTCAAAGGAGATAATGTTTGATGTTTGGTGACCGTTTTTTACAAAAATCTTGTTTTGAAGGGGAGATTGCAAACTTCCTGTTGATTTTTGCTGAAGGATGTCAATCTATGAAATGTAGGTCTATGTGAGACCTACATAGAGGTTTTTGTTTCATGTCTCTAAGACGTTCCTACTGGAAGTTGCAAGCAGTTTTGTCTGGGTTTTCCTCTGAGGAGCAGTTTTGTCTCGGTTTTATTCAAAAATTGCGCTAGAGCGCAATTTTGAGTTTTGGGGTTCGGTTTTTTTAGTAGATTGCAATTTCCACCAGTCCTGATTTGTGTGAAAAGTTTGGTGAGTTTTGAAGTATTTTAAAGGGGTCAAATTACAGCTCAAAGAGGCAAAAATGAGTGTTTTTAGTCATTTTTTGTCTTTAAGGGGAAATTGCCAACTTCCTGTTGGTTTTTCCCGAGGATGTTAAATGATGAAATGTAAGTCTAAGTCAGACCTACATAGAGGTTTTTGTTTCATGTCTCTACGATATTCGTACTGGGAGTTAGAGGAAGTTGTGTCTGTGTTTTTTTTCCTAGGTGGTGCGGCACAGTGGTTCTTTGAAGGCTCGTAAAATCAAAACCGTAGCACTTATCCAAACTCTTTGGGTATCCTTTAATCAGAAGGGTTCAATCTCTCGCCTGTAGTAGTTTGAAGCCGAAACGACAAACGCGCTCAGAGGAGATAATGTTTGATGTTTGGTGACCGTTTTTTTACAAAAATCTTGTTTTGAAGGGGAGATTGCAAACTTCCTGTTGATTTTTGCTGAAGGATGTCAATCTCTGAAATGTAGGTCTATGTGAGACCTACATAGAGGTTTTTGTTTCATGTCTCTAAGACGTTCCTACTGGAAGTTACAAGCAGTTTTGTCTGGGTTTTCCTCTGAGGAGCAGTTTTGTCTGTTTTATTCAAAAATTGCGCTAGAGCGCAATTTTGAGTTTTGGGGTTCGGTTTTTTTTAGTAGATCGCAATTTCCACCAGTCCTGATGTGTGTGAAAAGTTTGGTGAGTTTTGAAGTATGTTAAAGGGGTCAAATTACAGCTCAAAGAGGTAAAAATGAGTGTTTTTAGTCATTTTTTGTCTTTAAGGGGAAATTGCCAACTTCCTGTTGGTTTTTGCCGAGGATGTTAAATGATGAAATGTAAGTCTAGGTGAGACCTACATAGAGGCTTTTGTTTCATGTCTCTAAGACGTTCCTACTGGAAGTTACAAGCAGTTGTGTCTGTGTTTTCCTCTGAGGAGCAGTTTTGTCTCTGTTTTATTCAAAAATTGCGCTAGAGCGCAATTTTGAGTTTTGGGGTTCGGTTTTTTTAGGAGATCGCAATTTCCACCAGTCCTGATGTGTGTGAAAAGTTTGGTGAGTTTTGAAGTATGTTAAAGGGGTCAAATTACAGCTCAAAGAGGCAAAAATGAGTGTTTTTAGTCATTTTTTGTCTTTAAGGGGAAATTGCCAACTTCCTGTTGGTTTTTCCCAAGGATGTTAAATGATGAAATGTAAGTCTAAGTCAGACGTACATAGAGGTTTTTGTTTCATGTCTCTACGATATTCGTACTGGGAGTTAGAGGAAGTTGTGTCTGTGTTTTTTTCCTAGGTGCTGCGGCACAGTGGTTCTTTGAAAGCTCGTAAAATCAAAACCGTAGCACTTATCCAAACTCTTTGAGTATCCTTTAATCAGAAGGGTTCAATCTCTCTCCTGTAGTAGTTTGAAGCCGAAACGACAAACGCGCTCAGAGGAGATAATGTTTGATGTTTGGTGACCGTTTTTTACAAAAATCTTGTTTTGAAGGGGAGATTAAAAACTTCCTGTTGATTTTTGCTGAAGGATGTCAATCTATGAAATGTAGGTCTAGGTGAGACCTACATAGAAGTTTTTGTTTCATGTCTCTAAGACGTTCCTACTGGAAGTTACAAGCAGTTTTGTCTGGGTTTTCCTCTGAGGAGCAGTTTTGTCTCTGTTTTATTCAAAAATTGCGCTAGAGCGCAATTTTGAGTTTTGGGGTTCGGTTTTTTTAGTAGATCGCAATTTCCACCAGTCTTGATGTGTGTGAAAAGTTTGGTGAGTTTTGAAGTATTTTAAAGGGGTCAAATTACAGCTCAAAGAGGCAAAAATGAGTGTTGTTAAATTAGAGGATGTTAAATTATGAAATGTAGGTCTAAGTCAGACCTACATAGAGGTTTTTGTTTCATGTCTCTAAGACGTTCCTAGTGGGAGTTACAGGCAGTTTGTTTTTGTTTTTTCCTAGGGGGCGCTAGAGCGCAATTTTGAGTTTTGGGGTTTTTTTTTTTTTTTATTAAATGGCAATTTTCGCAGGTCCTGATGTGTCAAATATGGTGAGTTTTGAAGCATGTTAAGTGGGTCAAATTGCAGCTCGAAGAGGCGGCTGGTATAATAATAATAATAATAAAACCTTACAATTTCAATAGAGTCCTTTGTACAGGGCCATGCGGACCCTAATTAGGGACCAAATATAAACAAATTACAATAATTTTTTTGGAACATTTTTTTAAGTAAAAGTATTTCCAAAAGTACATATACATGACCTTTAACAGCTTGGATTTGACATTCAAACATTTAACAACCACTTGGCAATTAAAATAAATGAAACCCATCAAATGAAAACATCCAAATAATAGAAGTCATCTCACCGTCAGCCACCCTGGGCTCTGCAGAAGTTGTCACTACTGTAGTTGGCAAATTGTCCTCCAGGAGTGTTTGTTGGCCTGAAGTCTGAGCTGGACTGCAGACTTAAAAGGAGTAGACTTGATTGCTTCAGGTGAGAGCCTTCCTGATTACTGATGGTCTTCAGCTGTTGGGAAATGTAATTCCAGTTCTGTCCTCTGGGAGGAAATGGGAGCCAAACTCATATTTGGAGATGAGGCCCTTCTGTTTGGGTGAAGGCTTTGGCCTCGTGTACAGTTTGCCAAAACAGCATCGGAGTCCGATTTTTTGACCAAAGCGTGACAAAAGTAAGCAAAAAGTGTTTATTTACACTTTTGCAAAAAATAAATAAATAATAAAAACGTTTCACATTGTCATTGTGGGGTATTGTGTGTAGAATTTTGAGGGGGAAAAAAATTCACCCATGCATCCATCCATTTCCTACCACTTACAGCACACTAGTGTGCTGCGGCACACTAGTGTGCTGTACTGTGGTAGGAACAGTACAGTACTCAGTACAGTACAGCTACGGCACAGTGCAACCACTGTGCCGGCACACTGCGGCACAGTGGTTGAAAAACACTGCCCTACTCTGCATCGGAGTCCGATTTTTGACCAAAGCGTGACAAAAGTATGCAAAAAGTGTTTATTTACACTTTTGCAAAAATAAAAAATAAAATAAAATAAAATAAAAAAAATTTTTTTTAAAAACGTTTCACATTGTCATTGTGGGGTATTGTGTGTAGAATTTTGAGGGGAATTTTTTTTTAACCCATGCATCCATCCATTTCCTACCACTTACAGCACACTAGTGTGCTGCGGCACAGTGGTTGAAAAACACTGCCCTACTCTGCATTGGAGTCCGATTTTTTGACCAAAG
Source organism: Entelurus aequoreus (assembly GCF_033978785.1). Classification (NCBI taxonomy): domain Eukaryota; kingdom Metazoa; phylum Chordata; class Actinopteri; order Syngnathiformes; family Syngnathidae; genus Entelurus; species Entelurus aequoreus. The sequence continues at coordinate 8,635,477 of NC_084737.1, read as the reverse complement.
CGTGACAAAAGTATGCAAAAAGTGTTAATTTACACTTTTGCAAAAAAATAAATAAATAAATAAATAAATAAATAAATAAATAAAAACGTTTAATATTGTCATTGTGGGGTATTGTGTGTAGAATTTTGAGAGGAAAAAAAAATGTAACCCATGCATCCATCCATTTCCTACCGGTTACAGCACACTAGTGTGCTGCAGCACAGTGGTTGAAAAACACTGCCCTACTCTGCATCGGAGTCCGATTTTTGACCAAAGCGTGACAAAAGTATGCAAAAAGTGTTTATTTACACTTTTGAAAAAATTAAAAATAAAAAAAAATAAAATGAAATTTACAACAAAAAAAAAACGTTTCACATTGTCATTGTGGGGTATTGTGTGTAGAATTTTGAGGGGGAAAAAAATTCACTCATGCATCCATCCATTTCCTACCATTTACCGCACACTAGTGTGCTGCGGCACAGTGGTTGAAAAACACTGCCCTACTCTGCATCGGAGTCAGATTTTTTGACCAAAGCGTGACAAAAGTATGCAAAAAGTGTTTATTTACACTTTTGAAAAAATTAAAAATAAAAAAAAATAAAATGAAATTAAAAAAAAAAAAAAAACGTTTCACATTGTCATTGTGGGGTATTGTGTGTAGAATTTTGAGGGGAAAAAGTGTTTATTTACACTTTTGCACACAAAAAAAAAAAAATATAAATAAAAATAAAAATAAAAACGTTTCACATTGTCATTGTGGGGTATTGTGTGTAGAATTTTGAGGGAAACATTTTTTTAACCCATGCATCCATCCATTTCCTACCACTTACCGCACACTAGTGTGCTGCGGTACAGTGGTTGAAAAACACTGCCCTACTCTGCATCGGAGTCCGATTTTTTGACCAAAGCGTGACAAAAGTATGCAAAAAGTGTTTATTTACACTTTTGAAAAAAAAAAAAAAAAAAAAAAAAAAAAGTTTCACATTGTCATTGTGGGGTATTGTGTGTAGAATTTTGAGGGGAAAAAAATGTGCAAACTTGACTTCTTGCCACCACTTCCAGTCGGGATCAAACCCAGCTTGACTGCCTTGCAAGATAAGTGCATGGAAGATTGAGCAGGAAGGGGCTTGAATAAATTCGGAGTAAAATTATTAATTTTTAAAAAAATCATATTTATCATTCAAATTAGGGGTGATTTAAAAAAAATAATTTTTTTTTTCTTCCTATCACACTTACTTTATTGTGTCTAAATGGAATTAAAAGGGGAAGTGATCTCCCGTCTTCTTACTAACCATAAAAATGAGAATTCAGGTCAGAGAACGCCGCCCGGTCTAATTGGCCTCCCTCCAAACGAGCGCGGGAGAAGAAGAAGCTCGTTAGAGGACGAGGCAATCACGGCGCCTCCGTGCTTGATCTCCCAGGTATTGGACGCGCGGGCCGGCGACTGATGAGAGCTTAGCGGCGTCCGGCGAGACACGTCCCTTCCCAAAGACGGGGGGGATTTAGGTAGGGTTGCCCGCCTGCCAGCCCGTCCTCAGGACAGAGTCCAATCAGCGTGATACCTTAATCCCGCTGGCCTTTCACACCGGCCATGTTGGCGGATATGAAATGTAAATGGGAGGGATTGAAGGTGTCGATAGGGAAATGTCACAATCTGACATTCAGCCTGGGAGGCACAAAGGAGGGGGAAGTGTGTCCTCCAATTCAACTTGAAGGCCTTTTTTTTTCTTCCCCTGCAATCATCACGGTTATGATGGCGTGATTAGTGCGCGGGAGGTGGTTAACCAAGTGAAACCATACAATTGTCACGACAGGGCACGGCGTGTTGGAGTGGCTTCAAATAGTTCGGGTAACTCCTCGTTTTTACACGTTAAAGTGGGCGCGCTATGCTATGCAGTGTTTCCCATAAACTGCCAAAATACCTGTGGCTGTGGGGGCGTGGTCACCATGACATCATCGAGTAATTTGCATAATTCACTACAATGATTTGATTTTCTCTAAAAAGGCTAAAAAAATGTATACTTACTAATGAATAATAACAGTTTTGTTTTAAACGTCCATCCATCCACTTTACAATATAATTACAACACTTTATGTACATATTTATATACAGATTTGAACAATAAGTTATTCACCGAAATATATTTATTAATTGTGGTTCGCCACATTTGTATTTTTTCCACTCTTATGATTCTTACGCAGCAACAGC
>NC_084737.1:8433289-8628289 GCF_033978785.1 Entelurus aequoreus | reverse complement strand
GCGCCTGACTTCCTGTTGCCTAAAATGCATTAATAAATGACGTTTTTTAAAATTAAGAAATTAGACGGTTTTACGAACCGTCGGGAATTTTATCGCTAATTATCATTCTACCGTTTATTGTTACATCCCTCGTCCATTAACAAGTAAAAAGTCAATTTGAGCCCTGTAGTTTGACAAGTCAGTAGATTTGACTATCTATTCTACAGCTTTTGTTTCCATTGCTAGAACTTCCCCCTGCTGATGAAAAAGCCGATCCTGGCACAGGTTTATGGACTCGGCCGCCAAGTGCAGTTAAAAGTCGATGGCGTCCAAGTCAAATATGTATCTTCCTCACATTCCCAAGCTGATACATGAGCTGATATCACAGACGCTAACGAGGACTTTAGCAGCCTGCAGCTTGTCAACGACTATTTTCCATTCATGTTTGCCATTCAGCAAAGCGGCCGGTCATTATAATGCAATTCATAACACCCCCCAAAAAATGTCCTGGCGGCGCCATGTTGTATTTTGGAATCAAACGGGCGGGAGGAATGAGAAGAATGAGCTGCTAATGGAGGCGCGAGAGGCGGACATGACGGCTCAATTAGCCATCGTCAACATGTTGTTGGTTTGAATAAAAGATGACCAACACATCTTTGCATCTCCTTTCAGACATTAAAAGTCATTGATTAGCAAACAAAGATCATTTATAAGAGGAGTGTCCAAGCGTTTTAGTCACGGGGGCGTTTCAACATTTTTCATTTCGTAAAAAAAAAATTAAAAAAAAATGCTAAAATGAATCCAATAAATAAACTATACTTTCAAAAATACTTGGTATTTATTTTAAGTAAAGACACACACGCCTGTATGTCACTTTTGTTGGACGTGACAAATGATCAGAAACATTGTTTCTTACATTTGTGTTGATAATGTGAATAATGTTGTATAATAGACTGTATTTATATTATTCACATGTGAATAATGCTGTATAATAGACTGTATTTATATTATTCACATGTGAATAATGCTGTATAATAGACTGTATTTATATTATTCACATGTGAATAATGCTGTATAATAGACTGTATTTATGTTATTCACCTGTGAATAATGCTGTATAATAGACTGTATTTATGTTATTCACCTGTGAATAATGCTGTATAATAGACTGTATTTATATTATTCGCATGTGAATAATGCTTTAAAATACACTGTATTTACATTATTCACATGTGAATAATGCTGTATAATAGACTGTATTTACATTATTCACAAGTGAATAATGCTGTATAATAAACTGTATTTATGTTATTCACATGTGAATAATGCTGTATAATAGACTGTATTTATATTATTCACATGTGAATAATGCTTTAAAATACACTGTATTTATGTTATTCACATGTGAATAATGCTGTATAATAGACTGTATTTATATTATTCACATGTGAATAATTCTGTATAATAGACTGTATTTATATTATTCACATGTGAATAATGCCGTATAATAAACTGTATTTATGTTATTCACATGTGAATAATGCTGTATAATATACTGTATTTATATTATTCACATGTGAATAATGCTTTATAATAGACTGTATTTATGTTATTCACATGTGAATAATGCTGTATAATATACTGTATTTATATTATTCACATGTGAATAATGCTGTATAATAGACTGTATTTATGTTATTCACATGTGAATAATGCTGTATAATAAGACTGTATTTATATTATTCACATGTGAATAATGCCGTATAATAAACTGTATTTATGTTATTCACATGTGAATAATGCTGTATAATAGACTGTATTTATGTTATTCACATGTGAATAATGCTGTATAATATTCTGTATTTATATTATTCACATGTGAATAATGCTGTATAATAGACTGTATTTATGTTATTTACATGTGAATAATGCTGTATAATAGACTGTATTTATGTTATTCACATGTGAATGATGCTGTATAATACACTGTATTTATGTTATTCACATGTGAATAATGCTGTATAATAGACTGTATTTATGTTATTCACATGTGAATAATGCTGTATAATAGACTGTATTTATATTATTCACATGTGAATAATGCTGTATAATAGACTGTATTTATATTATTCACATGTAAAAAATACCTAAGTGTTTATTGTGAGTGAACTGTGGTGTTGAATTTCCCCCAGGGATCAATAAAGTACTTTCTATTCTATTGTGAATGCAGAAGTGCAGGGGGGTTGCCTACAGCCACAGGTGACGACAATGCACCTTTGGTGAACAACAAAGTATGAAAGAGTCTTTTAAAGTTGAGTAAAGAGTCAAGCAAACAAGATGGCGTCCTAAAGGGAAGAAGGTGTAATTACAACAAGGTAGCAGGCAATCATGGCCGCTGATTGGAAACACAACGTCGGGGTCGGCGAAGGCCAGCGGGGGCCTGCAGGTGCCAGGTGCAATCTGAGGAAATGAGCAGGCTGGCGGTCGGCGGCGGCGGCGGCGCCACACGGCGTGCTGATGTCAACCACATTTAAAGTCCTTTATTTATTCAAGGCAATAATCAAATGAGCAAAGACTCATTTTCACATTCTTTGTTTGTAATAATCTGTGTGGATAATTACTCACGTGTGGATAATTACTCACCACGGCTTTGTCTGCGCTGGATAAACATCCTCAGGCAGCGGGAGATTGACACTGATGACGCTAATCCTTTTATTCACTTCCTGCTTGTCATCCAATCACAACACACGTGTGCTTTCATCATTCTCACCTTTCTACCGCCTATAAAACGACACGAAGTCAAATGATCTGTTCCAGCGTCAAACTGTGGCCAGCGTAAACATTTTGTCAAGTGCACGGGGCGTCTCCCAAGTTGTATCTTGACATTCTTAACTGTCATAAAAGTGTAAAAAGAAGTTAACCACAATTACTAATAATGTAAATAGAAACTATCCATTCCGGGGTCAAACTGTGGTTTATCATAAAAGCTTTAATTGGAGTACAGGCAATGTTTGAAGTCATATTTGAACATTTGTATCTGTTATAAAAGTGTAAAAAGAAGTTAACCACGATTACTAATAATGTAAATAAAAATGATCTGTTCCAGGGTCAAACTGTGGCCAGCATAAACATTTTGTCAAGTGCACGGGGCGTCTCCCAAGTTGTATCTTGACATTCTTAACTGTCATAAAAGTGTAAAAAGAAGTTAACCACAATTACTAATAATGTAAATAGAAACTATCCGTTCCGGGGTCAAACTGTGGTTTATCATAAAAGCTTTAATTGGAGTACAGGCAATGTTTGAAGTCATATTTTAACATTTTCTATCTGTTATAAAAGTGTAAAAAGAAGTTAACCAGAATGACTAATAATGTAATTAAAAATGATCTGTTCCAGGGTCAAACTGTGGCCAGCATAAACATTTTGTCAAGTGCACGGGGCGTCTCCCGAGTTGTATCTTGACGTTCTTAACTGTCATAAAAGTGTAAAAAGAAGTTAACCACAATTACTAATAATGTAAATACAAACGATCCGTTCCGGGGTCAAACTGTGGTTTATCATAAAAGCTTTAATTGGAGTACAGGCAATGTATGAAGTCATATTTGAACATTTGTATCTGTTATAAAAGTGTAAAAAGAAGTTAACCACAATGACTAATAATGTAAATAAAAATGTTCTGTTCCAGGGTCAAACTGTGGCCAGCATAAACATTTTGTCAAGTGCACAGAGCGTCTCCCAAGTTGTATCTTGACGTTCTTAACTGTCATAAAAGTGTAAAAAGAAGTTAATCGTGATTAATGTTATGTAAGTGTAAAAATAAGTTAACCACAATTACTAATAATGTAAATAGAAACGATCTGTTCCGGGGTCAAACTGTGGTTTATCATAAAAATTGGAGTACAGGCAATGTTTGAAGTCATATTTGAACATTTGTATCTGTTATAAAAGTGTAAAAAGAAGTTAACCACGATTACTAATAATGTAAATAAAAATGATCTGTTCCAGGGTCAAACTGTGGCCAGCATAAACATTTTGTCAAGTGCACGGGGTGTCTCCCGAGTTGTATCTTGACATTCTTGACCGTCATAAAAGTGTAAAAAGAAGTTAGCCACGATAACTGTTATGTAAGTGTAAAAAGAAGTTAACCACAATTACTAATAATGTAAATACAAACGATCTGTTCCGGGATCAAACTGTGAGTTATCATAAAAGCTTTAATTGGAGTACAGGCAATGTTTGAAGTCATATTTTAACATTTGTATCTGTTATAAAAGTGTAAAAAGAAGTTAGCCACAATTACTAATAATGTAAATAAAAATGATCTGTTCCAGGGTCAAACTGTGGCCAGCATAAACATTTTGTCAAGTGCACGGGGTGTCTCCCAAGTTGTATTTTGACATTTTTTAACCGTCATAAAAGTGTAAAAAGAACTTAACCACAATTACTAATAATGTAAATACAAACTATCCGTTCCAGGGTCAAACTGTGGTTTATCATAAAAGCTTTAATTGGAGTACAGGCAATGTTTGAAGTCATATTTGAACATTTTTATCTGTTATAAAAGTGTAAAAAGAAGTTAACCACGATTACTAATAATCTAAATAAAAGTGATCTGTTCCAGGGTCAAACTGTGGCCAGCATAAACATTTTGTCAAGTGCACGGGGCGTCTCCCGAGTTGTATCTTGACATTCTTGACTGTCATAAAAGTGTAAAAAGAAGTTAGCCACGATAACTGTTATGTAAGTGTAAAAAGAAGTTAACCACAATTACTAATAATGTAAATAGAAACGATCTGTTCCAGGATCAAACTGTGAGTTATCATAAAAGCTTTAATTGGAGTACAGGCAATGTTTAAAGTCATATTTTAACATTTGTATCTGTTATAAAAGTGTAAAAAGAAGTTAGCCACAATTACTAATAATGTAAATAAAAATGATCTGTTCCAGGGTCAAACTGTGGCCAGCATAAACATTTTGTCAAGTGCACGGGGTGTCTCCCAAGTTGTATTTTGACATTTTTTAACCGTCATAAAAGTGTAAAAAGAACTTAACCACAATTACTAATAATGTAAATACAAACTATCCGTTCCAGGGTCAAACTGTGGTTTATCATAAAAGCTTTAATTGGAGTACAGGCAATGTTTGAAGTCATATTTGAACATTTTTATCTGTTATAAAAGTGTAAAAAGAAGTTAACCACGATTACTAATAATCTAAATAAAAGTGATCTGTTCCAGGGTCAAACTGTGGCCAGCATAAACATTTTGTCAAGTGCACGGGGCGTCTCCCGAGTTGTATCTTGACATTCTTGACTGTCATAAAAGTGTAAAAAGAAGTTAGCCACGATAACTGTTATGTAAGTGTAAAAAGAAGTTAACCACAATTACTAATAATGTAAATAGAAACGATCTGTTCCAGGATCAAACTGTGAGTTATCATAAAAGCTTTAATTGGAGTACAGGCAATGTTTAAAGTCATATTTTAACATTTGTATCTGTTATAAAAGTGTAAAAAGAAGTTAGCCACAATTACTAATAATGTAAATAAAAATGATCTGTTCCAGGGTCAAACTGTGGCCAGCATAAACATTTTGTCAAGTGCACGGGGTGTCTCCCAAGTTGTATCTTGACATTCTTGACCGTCATAAAAGTGTAAAAAGAACTTAACCACGACTACTCTTATGTAAGTGTAAAAAGAAGTTAACCACAATGACTAATAATGTAAATAAAAATGTCTGTAACAATGGATTATTAATCTACTTGTTAATTTACTGTAAATATCTGCTTATTTTCTGTTTCAACATGTTCTATCTACACTTCTGTTCAAATGTAATAATCACTTATTCTTCTCTTCTTTGATACTTGACATTAGTTTTGGATGATACCACACATTTAGGTATGGATCCGATACCAAGTCGTTACAGGATCATACATTGGCCATATTCAAAGTCCTCGTGTGTCCAGGGACGTATTTCCTCAGTTTAAAAATAAAAAATAAATTTCTTACGATAAAAAATATCAATGTAATCATAGTACTATCGACTAGATACGCTCCTGTACTTGGTATCATTACAGTGGATGTCAAGTGTAGGTGTTTGTTTACATTGTGATGCCGGTGAGCTATTGTATCCTCCTACGGTGTGTAGTGAAGCATGTTTAGCTATCCCTCCTCCTCCAGTGATAACACTACTTGTAAGAAACATACTTTATTTGTCGTCACGGAGGCCAGGATTAATGATTTAGAAGTAGCTAAAACACTGCGGATGGACGTTAGCCTGCTAACTAGCTGGCCATGTCTTCCAGCACCTCTTCAGTGTTATAACGTCACCTTCATCTTTACTTTTTAGACCAAAATGCGTCCGTTCTCCCTTTTCTGTCTCCGCACTGTGTCTGCTTGTAAGTACTCTGTGTGTGTGCGCTGCCCAACATGCTCCTCTGCTGGTAAAAGCAGTAATGTCACCACATGACGTTATGCCTGCAAAAAAAAAACAAATATGGCGAACCGGTATTTTTCAAACAGGGTATAGTACCGTTTTTTTGAACATTTTGTTTGAAAATTGTTCCTTTTCAGTGTTCATAATACAATTGTAGCTATCAGTTAAAAGTTAATATTTATTCAGCCTGCTCTTTATTCTGTAATATTTAGCAAACTATAAAAAGTTTTGAAGTCTGCATGCGATATAAATAAAGCATGACTGATGTACTGGTGACTCCAGGCATTAGCCTCCCCCCGGTGCCGCCTATTAACCCCCCGCCGGCCCAGCGGTTAGCCGTGTGTTCATTACAGCAGGCGTACTGCGCCTTTAAATTGCTTTCCATGCCGTGCGGTGATTCATGTGAGGGGAAAATGTTCATAAACACTTTTTGTCGGGTGACGACGTTAAAAAGGTTTTTATCTTTTTTTTTTTTTTATCTTTCCCCGTCGCGAGGATTTCCATAAAATTCAATTTCCGTGCGCATCTGTGAGTGATATTTAAATAAGTGCTGAGTGCATGTTAAATATTTAGTGAGGACTTTCAAATGTTATTATTCACAGCTTAAGTTGCCATCAAGGAGAGGAGAGTCTGCTGATTTCTCACCTGCTGGCGTCTCGCTCTTTTTGCACTCCTTTTTTCACCAATGTGACGGCAGACACAAAACGTGCAAGTCGGTGGACATATTTCACCTTTTTTGTCAGTAACTACAGTCGGTCGCTACGTCTGTAAGTGCAAGTTAAAACTCTACTATGCAAAGCCAACGCCATTTTATCAACAACACCCAGAAACCCCGCCGGCTTGGCCGGGCCCGAGCTCATCTAAGATGGACTGACGCAAAGTGGAAAAGTCTTCTGTGGTCTGACGAGTCCACATTTCCTAACTAAAGATACAAACATCTAGCTAGCATTCATGATGAACCTAACTAAAGGTTATGTGTAAAGGATATCACCACGTGGGCTCAGGAACACTTCAAAAAACCACTGTCAGTAACTACAGTTGGTCGCTACGTCTGTAAGTGCAAGTTAAAACTCTACTATGCAAAGCCAACGCCATTTTATCAACAACACCCAGAAACCCCGCCGGCTTGGCCGGGCCCGAGCTCATCTAAGATGGACTGACGCAAAGTAGAAAAGTGTTCTGTGGTCTGACAAGTGCACATTTCCTAACTAAAGATAAAAACATCTAGCCAGCATTTATGATGAACCTAACTAAGGATAAAAACATCTAGCTAGCATTCATGATTAACCTAACTAAAGGTTATGTGTAAAGGATATCACCACATGGGCTCAGGAACACTTCAAAAACCCACTGTCAGTAACTACAGTCGGTTGCTACGTCTGTAAGTGCAAGTTAAAACTCTACTATGCAAAGCCAACGCCATTTTATCAACAACACCCAGAAACCCCGCCGGCTTGGCCGGGCCCGAGCTCATCTAAGATGGACTGACGCAAAGTGGAAAAGTGTTCTGTGGTCTGACGAGTCCACATTTCCTAACTAAAGATAAAAACATCTGGCCTGCATTTATGATGAACCTAACTAAGGATAAAAACATCTAGCTAGCATTTATGATGAACCTAACTAAGGATAAAAACATCTAGCTAGCATTTATGATGAACCTAACTAAAGATAAAAACATCTAGCTAGCATTCATGATGAACCTAACTAAAGGATATGTGTAAAGGATATCACCACATGGGCTCAGGAACACTTCGGAAAACCACTGTCAGTAACTACAGTCGGTCGCTACGTCTGTAAGTGCAAGTTAAAACTCTACTATGCAAAGCCAACGCCATTTTATCAACAACACCCAGAAACCCCGCCGGCTTGGCCGGGCCCGAGCTCATCTAAGATGGACTGGCGCAAAGTGGAAAAGTGTTCTGTGGTCTGACGAGTCCACATTTCCTAACTAAAGATAAAAACATCTAGCTAGCATTTATGATTAACCTAACTAAGGATAAAAACATCTAGCTAGCATTTATGATGAACCTAACTAAGGATAAAAACATCTAGCCAGCATTTATGATGAACCTAACTAAGGATAAAAACATCTAGCTAGCATTTATGATGAACCTAACTAAGGATAAAAACATCTAGCCAGCATTTATGATGAATCCAACTAAAGATAAAAACATCCAGCTAGCATTCATGATGAACCTAACTAAAGGTTATGTGTAAAGGATATCACCACATGGGCTCAGGAACACTTCGGAAAACCACTGTCAGTAACTACAGTCGGTCGCTACATCTGTAAGTGCAAGTTAAAACTCTACTATGCAAAGCCAACGCCATTTTATCAACAACACCCAGAAACCCCGCCGGCTTGGCCGGGCCCGAGCTCATCTAAGATGGACTGGCGCAAAGTGGAAAAGTCTTCTGTGGTCTGACGAGTCCACATTTCCTAACTAAGGATAAAAACATCTAGCTAGCATTTATGATGAACCTAACTAAAGGATATGTGTAAAGGATATCACCACATGGGCTCAGGAACACTTCAAAAACCCACTGTCAGTAACTACAGTTGGTCGCTACGTCTGTAAGTGCAAGTTAAAACTCTACTATGCAAAGCCAACGCCATTTTATCAACAACACCCAGAAACCCCGCCGGCTTGGCCGGGCCCGAGCTCATCTAAGATGGACTGGCGCAAAGTGGAAAAGTGTTCTGTGGTCTGACGAGTCCACATTTCCTAACTAAAGATAAAAACATCTAGCTAGCATTTATGATGAACCTAACTAAGGATAAAAACATCTAGCTAGCATTTATGATGAACCTAACTAAAGGTTATGTGTCAAGGATATCACCACGTGGGCTCAGGAACACTTCAAAAACCCACTGTCAGTAACTACAGTTGGTCGCTACGTCTGTAAGTACAAGTTAAAACTCTACTATGCAAAGCCAACGCCATTTTATCAACAACACCCAGAAACCCCGCCGGCTTGGCCGGGCCCGAGCTTATCGAAGATAGACAGGCGCAAAGTGGAAAAGTCTTCTGTGGTCTGACGAGTCCACATTTCCTAACTAAAGATACAAACATCTAGCCAGCATTTATGATGAACCTAACTAAGGATAAAAACATCTAGCTAGCATTTATGATGAACCGAACTAAAGGATATGTGTAAAGGATATCACCACATGGGCTCAGGAACACTTCGGAAAACCACCGTCAGTAACTACAGTCGGTCGCTACGTCTGTAAGTGCAAGTTAAAACTCTACTATGCGAAGCCAACGTCATTTTATCAACAACACCCAGAAAAAAAATTATTTAAACCATTTTTGTGTGATTTTATGTTGGGGTTTTTTAACAAAAGGAAACGTCATATTCCGTCCAACTAGTGCGTCGTCTCTTGTCCAACACGGAGGAGGAGGAGGAGGAGGAGGAGGAGGAGGAGGAGGAGGAGGAGGAGGAGGAGGACAGCGCTCAGTGACACAAACATAAAGCGCTTTAATGGCTCCTCCTCGCCGGTGAAAAAGGCAGCCATTTAAGTGACTCCTCTGCCATGGTGGCACACCCGGGGGGCGGACAGGAGTGACAAGGAAGGACGCAGGAAACAAACAAAAGTCCTGCTTTCAGACACCGAGATGCTAGTTTGCTGGTCCCGGCCCCTGGGGGCCTCTATTGGGGTCTATTGGGTGAAGTGACCTGGACAAGATGGAGCAAACATGCTGAAAGGACAAAGTGAAGAGCAAGCTTGCTCTTTTCCACTTTTTCTGACTGCAGGCGCGGCACTTTTTTGTAAAGGCAATAAAGAATACGTCTGTGCTTTCTAGAATGTTCTCGCTGGTCACGTGGAAGGAGGCTAAAGATACAATAACATCCAGCTAGCATTTATGATGAACCTAACTAAAGATAAAAACATCTAGCTAGCATTTATGATGAACATAACTAAAGATAAAAAAACATCTAGCTAGCATTTATGATGAACCTAACTAAAGATAAAAATATCTAGCTAGCATTTATGATGAACCTAACTAAAGATAAAAACATCTAGCTAGCATTTATGATGAACCTAACTAAAGATAAAAACATCTAGCTAGCATTTATGATGAACCTAACTAAAGATAAAAACATCTAGCTAGCACTTATGATGACCCTAACTAAAGATAAAAACATCTAGTTGGAAATTTATGATGAACCTAACTAAAGATAAAAACATCTAGCTAGCATTTATGATGAACCTAACTAAAGATAAAACTATCTAGCTAGCATTTATGATGAACCTAACTAAAGATAAAACTATCTAGCTAGCATTTATGATGAACCTAACTAAAGATAAAACTATCTAGCTAGCATCTTTGTTGAACCTAACTAAAGATAAAAACATCTAGCTAGCATCTTTGTTGAACCTAACTAAAGATAAAACTATCTAGCTAGCATCTTTGTTCAACCTAACTAAAGATAAAAACATCTAGCTAGCATCTATGATGAACCTAACTAAAGATAAATACGTCTAGCTAGCATTTATGATGAACCTAACTAAAGATAAAACTATCCAGCTAGCATATATGATGAACCTAACCAAAGATAAAAACGTCTAGCTAGCATTTATGATGAACCTAACTAAAGATAAAAACGTCTAGCTAGCATTTATGATGAACCTAACTAAAGATAAAAACGTCTAGCTAGCATTTATGATGAACCTGACTAAAGATAAAAACATCTAGCTAGCATTTATGATGAACCTAACTAAAGATAAAAACATCTAGCTAGCATTTATGATGAACCTAACTAAAGATAAAAACATCTAGCTAGCATTTATGATGAACCTAACTAAAGATAAAAACATCTAGCTAAGCTAATGTACCGTACGTCTTTTTGTACAGATAATTTATCGTCTACAATAAATAGAACGTAGGTTTTTAGTCATCTTGGAGGAATATCAGTGGACCAAATGTGCTTTTTGTGTGGACTTTCTACGAGTCTAATGGAGTTGCAGGCCCTCGTGGTGTTGATTGCACAACAGCAAAGTGCTCCATCATGGCGGACCATCATGCTTCACTTCAGAGGGAGGACGCCGCCGCCAATCAGGACGCGGAGACTTCTCGGGTCAGACACAATTAGCTTTCGAGGGTCAGCCCGGGGATCAAGGTTAAAAGCATCCAATCAAATCAAGCCGCTAATATGTTTCTGCAGCGCCGATAAAGCCTGTTAGCTGATCCAATTAGCGGCCGCCGTCACCCTGCGGCGGACGCCAAGCCAGCGAGAAGCCATTCCCAGCGGACGTTTTTGTTGTCTGTCACGCCGGAGTCTTGTTTGCCGCCATCGCTCCACTCTACGGCGGCCGGGCGCCACCGCGGGAAGCTGAAAGGTACCGGGCTCCAGACAACCACGGTAGGCTGAAAGGTACCGGGCTCCAGACCACCGCGGGAGGTTAAAAGGTACCGGGCTCCAGACCACCGCGGGAGGTTAAAAGGTACCGGGCTCCAGACCACCGCGGGACGCTGAAAGGTACCGGGGCCGGACCACCGCGGGAAGGTTAAAGGTACCGGGCTCCGGACCACCACGGGAGGCTAAAAGGTACCGGGCTCCGGACCACCGCGGGAGGATAAAAGGTACCGGCCTCTAGACCACCGCAGGATGCTGAAAGGTACCGGGCTCCAGACCACCGCGGGAGGCTAAAAGGTACAAGGCTCCAGACCACTGCGGGAGGTTAAAAGGTACCGGGCTGCGGACCACCGCGGGAGGCTGAAAGATACCGGGCTCCAGACTACCGCGGGAGGCTAAAAGGTACCGGGCTCCAGACCACCACAGTAGGCTGAAAGGTACCGGGCTCCGGACCACTGCGGGAGGTTAAAAGGTACCGGGCTCCAGACCACCGTGGGAGGCTGAAAGGTACCCGGCTCCGGAACACCGCAGGAGGCTAAAAGGTACCAGGCTCCAGACCTTCCACGGGAGACTGAAAGGTACCGGGCTCCAGACCACCGCGGGAGGCTAAAAAGTACCGGGCTCCAGACCACCACGGTAGGCTGAAAGGTACCGGGCTCCGGACCACCGTGGGAGGTTAAAAGATACCGGGCTCCAGACCACCGTGGGAGGCTGAAAGGTACTGGGCTCCAGACCACCGCAGGAGGCTAAAAGGTACCGGGCTCCAGACCACTGTGGGAGGCTAAAACGTACCCAGCTCCAGACCACCGCGTGAGGCTGAAAGGTACCGGGATCTGGACCACCGCGGGAAGCTAAAAGGTACCGGGCTCCAGACCACCACGGGAGGCTAAAAGGTACCGGGCTCCGGACCACCGCGGGAGGCTAAAAGGTACCGGGCTCTAGACCACCGCGGGAGGCTGAAAGGTACCGGGCTCCGGACCACCGCGGGAGGCTAAAAGGTACCGGGCTCTAGACCACCGCGGGAGGCTGAAAGGTACCGGGCTCCTGACCACCGCAGGAGGCTAAAAGGTACCGGGCTCCAGACCACCGTGGGAGGCTGAAAGGTACCCGGCTCCAGACCCAGCACGACGCTGATTGGACGAGAGGCCGGCAGCCTGCTGCGCCACGGCGACAGAGAGCGGATGGGCTGCGGGGCCTCCGGTCTTAATTGGCGCGAGTGGCGACGGACGGTGCCTGACGAGTCTCGTTAATCAGAGGCCGAGTGAGGAGGATGGAGGGAGACCAGACCTCGGAAAACGCCCTCGCAGCTGCTGCCGTCACACTCGCTAATTAGCATCCACGCGCCGCCGCACAAACAACACGACATCATGTGGAGACATCTTCCATCTCTATTACAGCTACTTTACATTTCTAACCTTTCAAAATAAAGTTCCACTTTCAACCCTCAATATTATAAAGGCATAATAAAAAAATGTATTTTAATATTTTTACTACATTTATCAACACTTTCAGACATAACCGTAATATATTTTTGACGGGAGGCTTGATTGACCGCCGTGCTAACATGACACGACGGCCGCTGCCCAAAGCAAACAACTTTCCCAAGTCCATCCATCCATCTTCTTCAGCTTATCCGAGGTCGGGTCACGGGGGCAGCAGCCTAAGCAGGGAAGCCCAGACTTCCCTCTCCCCAGCCACTTGGTCCCGAGGCGTTCCCAGGCCAGCCGGGAGAGATAGTCTTCCCAATGTGTCCTGGGTCTTCTCCGTGGCCTCCTACCTTCCCAAGTCATGGTGTGAAATAAATAAAAAAATAATAAAAAAATAATTTTACAGGTAATTTACCTTTAATCATGCTCTAAACTAAACCATGCGTAGCTTTTTGCTTATATGACCCAATGCAAACAACCTTCCCAAGTCATGGTGTAAAATAAAAATAATAATAATAAAAAAATAGTTTTATAGGTCATTTACCTTTAATCGTGCTCTGAACCAAACCGTGCGTAGCTTTTTACTTATATGACCCAATGCAAATAACCTTCCCAAGTCATGGTGTGAAATTAAAATAAAATTAAAAAAAATAAATAAATAAAAATGTCCAACCAACACAAACTGTCAACAGACATGATAACTGAAATTTGTGGATATCATAAAAAAAACACACGTCTATTTACCATTAAAAAAAATCAAAATGACACCCATTTAAATCGATTACAAAGCATGATAGGAAAAATGCTAAACATTTTAGCTGCTTGATATTTATGATTGAGTACAAAACTTTGGAAGTAAACAAGGAACTTTCACCTACTCTTAATATTTTAAATTTTTTTAAAAACATTTTTTAATTTATTTCAGGCAATGACATAAAAAAGTACAAAGTTGACAACACATAATAATATAAATTAATGTAGTGCAAAAGGTAATGTATAGTATGTAATGCATATCCAATGATATCAATTATATATCTGTTATATTAAAATAATATGTACACATATACAGTATATGTGTAGACTGTCAAACTGTTAGCAAGAGTTGTTATTATGCTAATTAGCCAGCAGACTACTTCCTGGTTTAAAAATTAACAGACGCTTCCTTCGAGGCCATCAGAAATAGGACTTTGTATGACCCAATGCGAACAACCTTCCCAAGTCATGGTGTGAAATTGCTCTGTCAATTGCTATTCTGAATGTTGTATTATTTTGTTGGACTGATTAATAATAATAAAAATAAATTAATTAATTAATTAAAATAAACTCTACAGATACAGCATGAAACGACGGCGCCACAAATGTTACACACCTGAGTCTCACGCCGACACTTTAAAGCGCCTGCAGAGTCAGATGAAGCTGCGAATGCAGCTGCTGCCATCTTGTGGCGGTCATAAGATAAAATACATCAGTAGGTTGCCTACAGCCACGGCCAGTTTTCGGGCAATGAATAATGGCATTGATTGAAACATTTATGGTATTAATTAGCTGCCAGTTTATCTACCGTAAAAAACAAATGTAGCATCTTTCCATTGACAGTAATACACTCTTAAAAACAACAACCGTGGATTTTACAGTCAAAAACTGGCAGCTCAGTCAACAGGATTTTAACGCAAAAAACAGTAGTAGATTTTTTTCAATTTACAGTAATATGCTGTAAAGAACACTGTAACATGTATTGTAATTTGTATTAATTTGAAGGGTAGTTTGCTGTCAAATGTTGCAATAATGTATACTATTAAAGTTTAAAACGTATGCCTTTTTCAAGGAGTACACATATTTTTTTCATACATGTACTCTGTGGTTGCCCGCCTCGCCAGCTGCAGTGGCGTTTGACTCGCCGCCGCCACCTGACTCGTCCCCGGTGGATTCGAGGACACTTGGCCTGGCGACCCACCACCAAGTCCTCCCTCTGCCCTCCCTTGACATATGGAATCCGTCCTTAATAGGGGGGAGGGGGGGGAACTGTGATGATCCGCTGCAATGGGTAGTTTGCTGTAAAATCATAAGTCAAACAGATATTTAAGTGTTTATTTTTATTTAGACAAAAAATGTTTGGAAAGTATGATGATATACTCTGATATTTGTTGCAATAATGGATACTAGTAAAGTTAAAAATGTATGCAATTTTCAAAGAGTACATATATTTTCATATATGTACTCCGTGGTCGCCCGCCTCGCCAGCCGCCACCTGAATCGTCCCCGGTGGATTCGGGGACAATTGGCCTGGCGACCCACCACCAAGTCCTCCCTCTGCCCTCCCTTGAATTTTGAACTTGTTCTGTTTTTTGTTTTTTTCTGGGGACATCTGGAATCCGTCCTTTAAAGGGGGGGGTGAACTGTGATGATCCGCTGCCCGGATCATGTTTTCTTTCTTTCAAAATGAAAAATTACATATAGTGAGAAAATATGAGGTACTTCATTGACATATATCATTTCTAGGTGTTTGTGGGCCAGATAAAATGATGTGGCGGGCCGGATCTGGCCCCCTGGCCTTGAGTTTGACACGTGTTCCTTATGGGGAAATAGTTCCCAAATCTAAACTCATGTGAGGTTTATTGGCCTTTATTCTCCACGATATTACTGTGCTGTACTTTGTCTCAGCAGTCATGCAAAGTTGTGACGCACTAAGACGTTTCTTGCTGCTCGGAATATGAAAAGAATAACTTCACCTGTGAAATGTAAGTCTCCGGGGCTTCCACTTTGATGACGTCTGAGAACTTCCTGCGTGGGGTTCAATCGTCACAAGGTAACTTTGCCAAGTCCTTTGACCTGCAACGCCGTTGCGGCAGAAACGGCGAAGACGAGGTGGAGGAAATGTTTTCTGTGTCGCCAGCGTCCTGCGTTGTCCTCGCAAAATGTCAACGCACCCCTGGGAGGCGGCGCTCCGCGGGGCGAGACTCATCTGTCGGAGCGCATTTAGCGAGACGCGTGGGGAAGAGAGACAGAGAGAGAGAGAGAGAGAGAGAAAATGGCCCGGAAGCTTCGCCGCCGCACTCGGACCAGCAAATGCAGCTCAGACCAGCACTGAAGCTACGATTACCAGCCAGGACGCAGCAAACGTGAGGCTTTATCAACCACGTGTACTAGCATTCTAGTACAAAAAAATTAGTTTTTTACAGGTCAATTACCTTTAATTGTGCACTGGATAAAAAAAAAAAAGCATAGCATTTACTTATACGACCCAATACAAACAGCCTTCCCAAGTCATGGTGTGAAATTAGAAAAAAATAATAAAAAAATAGTTTTACAGGTCAATTACCTTTAATCGTGCTCTGAACAAAACTATGCGTAGCATTAATTTATCTGACCCAAAGGAAACAACCTTCCCAAGTCATGGGGTGAACTTAAAAAAATAAAAAATAAAAATGGTTTTACAGGTCAATTACCTTGAATCGCGCTCTGAACAAAACAATGCGTAGCATTTACTTATATGACCCAATGCAAACAACCTTCCCAAGTCATGGTGTGAAAAAAATTAAATAATTAAAAATAGAGTTTTACAGGTCAATTACCTTTAATTGTGATCTGAACAAAACCATATGTAGCATTCACTTATATGACCCAATGCAAACAACCTTCCCAAGTCATGTTGTGAAAAAAATAAAAAATAAAATAAAAATAGAGTTTTACAGGTCAATTACCTTTAACTGTGCTCTGAACAAAACCATGCGTATCATTTACTTATATGACACAATGCAAACAACCTTCCCAAGTCATGAAGTAAATTTTTTTTAAAATAAAATAAAAATAGAGTTTTACAGGTCAATTACCTTTAACTGTGCTCTGAACAAAACCATGCGTAGAATTTACTTATATGACCCAATGCAAACAACCTTCCCAAGTCATGGTGTGAAATGTTTATTTTATAATTAAAAATATTATTTTACAGGTCAATTACCTTTAATTGTGCTCTGGACAAAATAATGCATAGCATTTACTTATATGACCCAATGCAAACAACCTTCCCAAGTCATGGTGTAAAAAAAATAAAAATAAAAATACAGTTTTACAGGTCAATTACCTTTAACTGTGCTCTGAACAAAACCATGCGTAGCATTTACTTATATGACCCAATGCAAACAACCTTCCCAAGTCACGGTGTAAAAAAAAATTAAAATAGGGTTTTACAGGTCAATTACCTTTAACTGTGCTCTGAACAAAACCATGCGTAGCATTTACTTATATGACCCAATGCAAACAAACTTCCCAAGTCACGGTGTAAAAAAAATTAAAATAGGGTTTTACAGGTCAATTACCTTTAACTGTGCTCTGAACAAAACAATGCGTAGCATATACTTATATGACCCAATGCAAACAACCTTCCCAAGTCATGGTGTGAAATGTTTTTTTTTTATAATTAAAAATATTATTTTACAGGTCAATTACCTTTAATTGTGCTCTGAACAAAATAATGCGTAGCATTCACTTATATGACCCAATGCAAACAACCTTCCAAAGTCATGTCAGAAGTGTTGTTTCTACACAAAAATACACACACAAGTTGTGATTAGACAGTTGATTGTGGAAAATGGCGCTGAATCGACAAAATGTGCAGGGAAGTTGCGACATCCTTCATTCCTGGAGGGAGTGATCAATGACTGATTGATGAATCTGCGATAACGAGCGCTTATGTAATGTGGAATTAGCAAACACGGCGTAGAAGAAGAGAATACTCCCAACAGGATGAATCCCCTGAAGCGGCGCCCTTCGCCACGCACGCCATTGTCACCACATTCCTTGCGCACGTGGTGGACTCGGAGAGCGGCCTGTGTTCATGAATTAGCAGACGAACACAAAAAAGGCGAGTAATCCTCTAATCGAGCGCATTTCTGGGGCTGGCGAGGATTAAAGCAGCTCATTAGACGTGATTGAAAAAAAGGCCGAGGGCGAAGGCGCCGAGACAAAGGAGCTGAAGGAAATGAAGGCTTTTATCAGAGCGGGACAGAAGCGCGGCTTTGTCCGCCGTAAGCCGCCACATCGGCGAGCAGATGAAATGGCTTATTGACAAGCAGCAGAAGAAGAAGTCCAGATGTGAGGCGTCACCTTCAGACCGACGGCATCCAAGACCAAGTCTCCATGGCACCGCTGACTTTTTATTAGGAAATGTTTTTTCCCTTCAGCGCCGCACTGAAAGATTGATAAAGGCCACTTAGAGACGGCATCACCTCCCGGGGCAGACGTGACGTCCCTTCATGAATATTTACTCCCATAGAAAGTCCAAGATTTAAAACTAAGTTCATTATTAATATTCACCAAACCATTTGACCGTACCAACATACCACATGTTGTTATGTCACCGCCTTATTCCAATATGGAACACATTCCTTTTTGTCCTCAAAATTCTGCAGATAATACCCAATAATGACAATGTTAAAACGTTTTGGTTTTTTTTTAAAGTATTTTGCTAATTTATTAAATTTACTAAAACTGTGGGTACAGAATATATACATATATGTGTATATATATATACAGTATATATATATATATATATATATATATATATATATATATATATATATATATATATATATATATATATATATATATATATATATATATATACATACATATATATATATATATATATATATATATATATATATATATATATATATATATATATATATATATATATATATACATACACACATATATACTCACACGTATATATATATATATATATATATATATATATATATATATATATATATATATATATATATATATATATATGTATATATATATACATATAAATATATATATATATATACATACCCATATATACTCACACGTATATATATATATACATACATATATATACATATATATGTATATATACATACATATATATACACAGAAATATATATATATTTATATATATGTATATATATAAGTATATATGTATATAGATGTATATGTACATACATGTATATATGTATATAAAATATATATATATATATACATACACATATACACACACATACACATATATATATACTGTATATATATATATATATATATATATATATATATATATACATACATATATACACACAAACACACACACATATATATTTATATATATGTATATGTATAAATATATATATATATATATAAGTATATATGTATATATGTATAAAGATGTATATGTACATACATGTATATATATATGTACATATGTATATTATAATATATATATATATATATATATATATATATATATATATACGTATACATACACAAATACACACACACACATATATATATATACATATATTTATAGATGTATATATAAGTATATATGTATATATATTTGTATGTATGTATATGTACACACATGTATATATATGTATATATACATGTATATAATATATATATATATATATATATATATATATATATATATATATATATATATATATATATATATATATATATATATATGTATAAATAATATTTATATATAATATAAACCCATTTAATAAAGTCAAATACAAATAAGGCAACACTTTTTTTTTTAAATTAAATAAAAATAAATAACAAATAAATAAAAATAAATAAAGCATCACACACAAAAAAACAAAAACATCTTTGTCCAGCTGTTTACTGACGTGTACTATTCATGTTTAGCTAAATTTTACTGTTTAAAAAAAAAAACATATCGATCGATTGCTACAACATAATAAATAGTAAATGCTTGAAATGTTACTCATATTTAACTAAAAATAATTGGAGAAAAACTCCATTCTATACAACAGGTTCAATTTTCTTTTAACTTAAATAATGATTTAGAGTGCATGAGAAAGCGGTAAAGGAAAACACAGCTCTCTTTATGAACGTTGCACAACACAACCACTGGTTGTGTTGGCGCTAATGGAAACACAAACAAGCTGAGCAGCAACTTTTTACAGCGCATGCAGAGCGATGTAAGTGTGATGATAACCATAGAAGCGGGAACGTCACTCGTCACTCATCCTGTTTATAATCTCGACTCTTCAGGCATGTTGTTCGTCTCAAAACCTGGTGGCGGTCCACTGAGAGGATGGGCTCCGGTATGTGGCGGTCCACTGAGAGGATGGGCTCCGGTATGTGGCGGTCCACTGAGAGGATGGGCTCCGGTATGTGGCGGTCCACTGAAAGGATGGGCTCCGGTATGTGGCAGTCCACTGAGAGGATGGGCTCCGGTATGTGGCGGTCCACTGAGAGGATGGGCTCCGGTATGTGGCGGTCCACTGAGAGGATGGGCTCCGGTATGTGGCGGTCCACTGAGAGGATGGGCTCCTGTATGTGGCGGTCCACTGAGAGGATGGGCTCCGGTATGTGGCGGTCCACTGAGAGGATGGGCTCCGGTATGTGGCGGTCCACTGAGAGGATGGGCTCCGGTATGTGGCGGTCCACTGAGAGGATGGGCTCCGGTATGTGGCGGTCCACTGAGAGGAAGGGCTCCGGTATGTGGCGGTCCACTGAGAGGATGGGCTCCAGTATGTGGCGGTCCACTGAGAGGATGGGCTCCGGTATGTGGCGGTCCAATGAGAGCATGGGCTCCGGTATGTGGCGGTCCACTGAGAGGATGGGCTCCGGTATGTGGCGGTCCACTGAGAAGATGGGCTCCAGTATGTGGCGGTCCACTGAGAGGATGGGCTCCAGCATGTGGCGGTCCACTGAGAGGATGTGCTACAGTATGTGGCGGTCCACTGAGAGGATGGGCTCCAGTATGTGGCGGTCCACTGAGAGGATGTGCTACACTATGTGGCGGTCCACTGAGAGGATGGGCCCTGGTATGTGGCGGTCCACTATAAGGATGTGCTACAGTATGTGGTGGTCCACTGAGAGGATGGGCTCCGGTATGTGGCGGTCCACTGAGAAGATGGGCTCCAGTATGTGGCGGTCCACTGAGAAGATGGGCTCCAGTATGTGGCGGTCCACTGAGAGGATGGGCTCCAGTATGTGGAGGTCCACTGAGAGGATGGGCTCCGGTATGTGGCGGTCCACTGAGAGGATGGGCCCTGGTATGTGGCGGTCCAATATAAGGATGTGCTACAGTATGTGGCGGTCCACTGAGAGGATGGGCTCTGGTATGTGGCGGTCCAATATAAGGATGTGCTACAGTATGTGGCGGTCCACTGAGAGGATGGGCTCCAGTATGTGGCGGTCCACTGAGAGGATGGGCTCCGGTATGTGGCGGTCCACTGAGAGGATGGGCTCCGGTATGTGGCGGTCCACTGAGAGGATGGGCTCCGGTATGTGGCGGTCCACTGAGAAGATGGGCTCCGGTATGTGGTGGTCCACTGAGAGGATGGGCTCCGGTATGTGGCGGTCCACTGAGAGGATGGGCTCCGGTATAAATGTCCGCTAAACTAAACGTGACATTCGGTGTTTTCCAGCATCCGTGCGTGAGACGACACGTTCCCTGGTGTTATTGCTTCCCAGCGCGGGATTATGTCAGCCGCCAATTAAACGGGAATCAAGCGTTGTGCTGTTATTTACGGAGCGCTGAGCCGTGGCGGGCGCGGTCGGTCAGCCGGCGAAGGTGGCGGCCTTATTGGCAGCCCCTCTGCCAATCAATACGCCGCTTAATGGAATGTCAGGCAGGATGTGACCGCCCAGTATTGACACACTGCAGCCTTCTGCAGGAGCCAGATAAAGTGCAGCCTTATTATGATTTATTATTAACCTCTGCTTCCAATAAAGGCTGTCCAAACTTCTACCATTCTTCAAAAAGGTAAATCGTTTTTTAAATGGTAAATAGACATTTTTTTTATATATATATATAATATCCACAAAGTTCAGTAATCATGTCTGTTGACAATTTGTGTTGGTTGGATTTTCCTTTTTTTAAATTTTTATTTCACACCATGACTTGGGAAGGTTGTTTGCATTAGGTCATATAATTTGATGCATTTTGCACATTAAAGATGCTAAAAACAATGTTTATTGTATTGTTCGTACTTAATGAATTAAAAATATAAACTTCAATTCAAGTCATTTGAGAAGGCCTTGGAGTGAAAGGGTGAAATCCCCACCCCGAAAGTGAGGGTCCCAATACTAGCAAAGCATAACAGTGTAATAATAGCTTATAAAACATCTTATTAATCATCAATTCAAGTCAAACTGACCACGCAGTCCGATAGTTTATATATCAATGATGAAATCTTAACATTGCAACACATGCCAATACGGCCGGGTTAACTTATAAAGTGACATTTTAAATTTCCCGCCACACTTCCGGTTGAAAACGTCTATGTATGATGACGTATGCGCGTGACGTCACGGCGGCAACGGAAGTATTGGCACCCAATGTGTCACCATACAAAAAGCTCTGTTTTCATCGCAAAATTCCACAGTATTCTGGACATCTGTGTTGGTGAATCTTTTGCAATGTGTTTAATGAACAATGGAGACTGCAAAGAAGAAAGCTGTAGGTGGGATCGGTGTATTAGCGGCTGGCTGCAGCAACACAACCAGGAGGACTTTGACTTGGATAGCAGACGCGCTACCGTGAGTACAGCTTTGGCTTCCAAACATTTGATCGCTTGCCCGTACGTGCGTGTCGCTATGTGCATGTCACGTACGTCGAAAGCTACAACGCCCGCCGCCGACGCCGCTCCGTAGCTAAGTTAGCTTCAATGGCGTCGTTAGCAACAGCATTGTTGAGCTTCGTGTAGTTACGTGTACATGGTTTAATAGTATTGTTGATCTTCTGTCTATCCTTCCAGTCAGGGGTTTATTTCTTTTGTTTCTATATGCAGTTAAGCACGATGCTATCACGTTAGCTCCGTAGCTAAAGAGCTTCGCCGATGTATTGTCGTGGAGATAAAAGTCACTGAATGTCCATTTCGCGTTCTCGACTCTCATTTTCAAGAGGATATAGTATCCCAGGTGGTTTAAAATACAAATCCGCGATCCACAATAGAAAAAGGAGAAAGTGTGGAATCCAATGAGCCAGCTTGTACCTAAGTTACGGTCAGAGTGAAAAAAGATACGTCCTGCACGGCACGCTAGTCCTTCACTCTCACGTTCCTCATCCACGAATCTTTCATCCTGGCTCAAATTAATGGGGTAATCGTCAACACGATTCTCGATTCAAAAACGATTTTTTTTCCCGATTCAAAAGGATTGTCTATTCATTCAATACATAGATTTCAGCAGGATCTACCCCAGTCTGCTGACATGTAGTAGATTTTTGTAAAAAGCTTTTATAATTGTAAAGGACAATGTTTTATCAACTGATTGCAATAATGTACATTTGTTTTAACTATTAAGTGCACCAAAAATATGACGTATTTTATCTTTGTGAAAATATTGGACACAGTGTGTTGTCAAGCTTATGAGATGCGATGCAAGTGTAAGCCACTGTGACACTATTGTTCTTTTTTTATAAATGTCTAATGATAATGTCAATGAGGGATTTTTAATCACTGCTATGTTGATATTGTAACTAATATTGATACTGTTGTTGATAATATTCATTTTTGTTTCACTACTTTTGGTGTGTTCTGTGTGGTGTTTGTGTCTCCTCTCAATTGCTCTGTTTATTGCAGTTCTGAGTGTTGCTGGGTCGGCTTTGCTTTTTGGAATTGGATTGCATTGTTATGGTATTGCTGTGTATTGTTTTGTTGGATTGATTAATTAAAAAAATAAAATTAAATTAAATTAAAAAAAATAAAATAAAATAAAATAAAAATTTAAAAAATAAAAAATCGATTTTTAAAAAAATGAGAATCGATTCTAAATCGCACAACGTGAGAATCACGATTCAAATTTGAATCGATTTTTCCCCACACCCCTAATATATATATATATATATATATATATACACTACCGTTCAAAAGTTTGGGGTCACCCAAACAATTTTGTGGAATAGCCTTCATTTCTAAGAACAAGAATAGACTGTCGAGTTTCAGATGAAATTTCTCTTTTTCTGGCCATTTTGAGCGTTTAATTGACCCCACAAATGTGATGCTCCAGAAACTCAATCTGCTCA
This sequence comes from Entelurus aequoreus, assembly GCF_033978785.1. Lineage (NCBI taxonomy): Eukaryota > Metazoa > Chordata > Actinopteri > Syngnathiformes > Syngnathidae > Entelurus > Entelurus aequoreus. The sequence continues at coordinate 8,604,042 of NC_084737.1, read as the reverse complement.
AAGGAAGGTCAGTTTTGTAGCTTCTGTAACGAGCTAAAGTGTTTTCAGATGTGTGAACATGATTGCACAAGGGTTTTCTAATCATCAATTAGCCTTCTGAGCCAATGAGCAAACACATTGTACCATTAGAACACTGGAGTGATAGTTGCTGGAAATGGGCCTCTATACACCTATGTAGATATTGCACCAAAAACCAGACATTTGCAGCTAGAATAGTCATTTACCACATTAGCAATGTATAGAGTGTATTTCTTTCAAGTTAAGACTACTTTAAAGTTATCTTCATTGAAAAGTACAGTGCTTTTCCTTCCAAAATAAGGACATTTCAATTTGACCTCAAACTTTTGAACGGTAGTGTATATATATATATATATATATATATATATATATATATATATATATATATATATATATATATATATATATATATATATATATATATATATATATATATATATATATATCCATCCATCCATCCATTTTCTACCGCTTATTCCCTTCGGGGTCGCGGGGGGCGCTTTTTTTTATATATATATATATATATATATATATATATATATATATATATATATATATATATATATATATATATATATATATATATCCATCCATCCATCCATTTTCTACCTCTTATTCCCTTCGGGGTCGCGGGGGGCGCTTTTATATATATATATATATATATATATATATATATATATATATATACTGTGTATATACTTGCCGATTGTATTGTACCATATGTCCCGGCAAGAAATCTGCGTTCAAAGAACTCCGGCTTATTAGTGATTCCCAGAGCCCAAAAAAAGTCTGCGGACTATAGAGCGTTTTCTATTCGGGCTCCAATACTATGGAATGCCCTCCCGGTAAAAGTTAGAGATGCTACCTCAGTAGAAGCATTTAAGTCTCATCTTAAAACTCATTTGTATACTCTAGCCTTTAAATAGACTCCCTTTTTAGACCAGTTGATCTGCCGTTTCTTTTCTTTTCTTTTCTACTCTGCTCCCAACTGCTAGCCTGTTCATCGGATGGGGACATCTCTACGCTGCTGACCCGTCTCCGCTCGGGATGGTTCCTGCTGGCCCCACCATGGACTGGACTTTCGCTGATGTGTTGGACTTTCACAATATTATGTCAGACCCACTCGACATCCATTGCTTTCGGTCTCCCCTAGGGGGGGGGGGGGGGGGGGGGTTACCCACATATGCGGTCCTCTCCAAGGTTTCTCATAGTCATTCACATTGACGTCCCACTGGGGTGAGTTTTCCTTGCCCGTTTGTGGGCTCTGTACCGAGGATGTCGTTGTGGCTTGTACAGCCCTTTGAGACACTTGTGATTTAGGGCTATATAAATAAACATTAATTGATTGATTGATTTGTATTATGTATTTTTTGTTACCATTAAAAATGTATCATTTATTTATATATTGTTAAATTCATTATATTTGAATTATTACTAATTAATTAATATTGTTTTGTATTAATATATACAATTGTATTATTATTAATAATATGTATTTATTTCGTATGTATTACTAATGTATTTATTCATATATAATACATTTTATATGTATTGTATTCATTTATATTAATATTTATTTTATGTATTTTTGTTACTATTAGAAATGTATAATTTATTTATGTTTTGTTAAATTCATTATATTTGAAATATTACTGATTAATTAGAATTGTTTTGTATTAATATATACAATTGTATTATTATTAATAATATGTATTTATTTTGTATGTATTATTAATGTATTTATTCATATATAATACATTTTATATGTATTGTATTCATTTATATTAATATTTATTTCATGTATTATTTGTATCATGTATTTTTGTTACCATTAAAAATGTATTATTTATTTATATATTGTTAAATTCATTATATTTGAATTATTACTAATTAATTAATATTGTTTTGTATTAATATATACAATTGTATTATTATTAATAATATGTATTTATTTTGTATGTATTATTAATGTATTTATTCATATATAATACATTTTATATGTATTGTATTCATTTATATTAATATTTATTTCATGTATTATGTATTTTTGTTACTATTAGAAATGTATAATTTATTTATGTTTTGTTAAATTCATTATATTTGATTAATTAATATTGTTTTGTATTAATATATACAATTGTATTATTATTAATAATATGTATTTATTTTATATGTATTATTAAAGTATTTATTCTATATAAATAAACATTGATTGATTGATATATTATATATATATATATATATATATATATATATATATATATATATATACACAGTATATACACAGTATATACACAGTATATATATATATATATATATATATATATATATATATATATATATATATATATATATATATATATATATATATATATATATATATATATATATATATATATACACGCACACACGCATATATATATGTATATATATGTAGATGTATATATACACACACGTATATATGTAGTATATATATGTTCCCAATTAGCCTGTTCACCTGTGGGATGTTCCAAATAAGTCTTTGATGAGCATTCTTCAACTTTCCCAGTCTTTTTTGCCACTTGTGCCAGCTTTTTTGAAACATGTTGCAGGCATCAAATTCTAAAAGAGCTAATATTTGCAAAAAAACAACAAAGTTTCTCAGTGTGAACATAAAATATCTTGTCTTTGCAGTCTATTCAATTGAATATAAGTTGGAAATGATTTGTTGTATTCTCTTTTTATTTAGCATTTACACAACGTGACAACTTCACTGCTTTTGGGGGTTGTGTATTTCCAGAATGTTCTGTATGATGCTAACTCTCTTCCTATCATCACTTCAACACACTTCACCCCCTCTCCATGTTTTTCCACTCTGTATTTACTTTTAATTTGAATCGATCTGTCCGCCCGCGCCCGCAATCCTGCCCATGTCAGCCAAGGTGAAGGAGCAGCGGCAGATACAATGGCGGCCTCGCTCCGCAGCACGGCGGAGGAAATGAAAAGCAAACGCCACCTTTGTCCGCGACGTGCGCTCGTCCGGGCGGAAGGGCTTTGGCGGAATTGGAAAAGGTTGCGGGTTCACATCCCCGGACAATGGCCACCTCTCTGCTGTCTCCTCGCAGCAGATTAGAGGAGCGTGACAGATAAGGAGTGGCTTTTTTTTTTTTTTTTTTAGCTGAGGCGGTCTAGTTGGCCAGAGGACGACAAACAGAAAGTGAATCATTGGATGGTCACCTTGGATTGGATTGGAGCTGCAAAGATAACACAGTAGAAGATCAATACCACAACCAAACTTTTAAACTCACTGAAGGAACATTAATATGCTAATTAACATTACCACACGTCTTGAAAACATTTTTAAAGGTAATGCGTGCAGTGAGTGTGTGACACAGGTAATGCGTGCATGACACAGGTAATGCGTGCAGTGAGTGTGTGACACAGGTAAAGCGTGCATGACGCAGGTAATGCGTGCAGTAAGTGTGTGACACAGGTAATGCGTGCAGCGAGTGTGTGACACAGGTGATGCGTGCAGTGAGTGTGTGACACAGGTAATGCGTGCAGTGAGTGTGTGACACAGGTAATGCGTGCATGACACAGGTAATCCGTGCAGTGAGTGTGTGACACAGGTGATGCGTGCAGTGAGTGTGTGACACAGGTAATGCGTGCAGTGAGTGTGTGACACAGGTAATGCGTGCATGACACAGGTAATCCGTGCAGTGAGTGTGTGACACAGGTAAAGCGTGCATGACGCAGGTAATGCGTGCAGTAAGTGTGTGACACAGGTAATGCGTGCATGACACAGGTGATGCGTGCAGTGAGTGTGTGACACAGGTAATGCGTGCAGTGAGTGTGTGACACAGGTAATGCGTGCATGACACAGGTAATGCGTGCAGTGAGTGTGTGACACAGGTAATGCGCGCATGACACAGGTAATGCGTGCAGTGAGTGTGTGACACAGGTAATGCGCGCATGACACAGGTAATGCGTGCAGTGAGTGTGTGACACAGGTAATGCGCGCATGACACAGGTAATGCGTGCAGTGAGTGTGTGACACAGGTAATGCGTGCAGTGAGTGTGTGACACAGGTAATGCGTGCAGTGAGTGTGTGACACAGGTGATGCGTGCAGTGAGTGTGTGACACAGGTAATGCGTGCATGACACAGGTGATGCGTGCAGCGAGTGTGTGACACAGGTAATGCGTGCATGACACAGGTAATGCGTGCAGCGAGTGTGTGACACAGGTAATGCGTGCAGTGAGTGTGTGACACAGGTAATGCGTGCAGCGAGTGTGTGACACAGGTAATGCGTGCAGCGAGCGTGTGACACAGGTAATGCGTGCAGTGAGCGTGTGACACAGGTAATGCGTGCAGCGAGTGTGTGACACAGGTAATGCGTGCAGTGAGCGTGTGACACAGGTAATGCGTGCAGTGAGTGTGTGACACAGGTAATGCGTGCAGTGAGTGTGTGACACAGGTAATGCGTGCAGTGAGTGTGTGACACAGGTAATGCGTGCAGTGAGCGTGTGACACAGGTAATGCGTGCAGTGAGTGTGTGACACAGGTAATGCGTGCAGTGAGCGTGTGACACAGGTAATGCGTGCAGTGAGTGTGTGACACAGGTAATGCGTGCAGTGAGTGTGTGACACAGGTAATGCGTGCAGTGAGCGTGTGACACAGGTAATGCGTGCAGTGAGTGTGTGACACAGGTAATGCGTGCAGCGAGTGTGTGACACAGGTGATGCGTGCAGCGAGTGTGTGACACAGGTAATGCGTGCATGACACAGGTGATGCGTGCAGCGAGTGTGTGACACAGGTAATGCGTGCATGACACAGGTGATGCGTGCAGCGAGTGTGTGACACAGGTAATGCGTGCAGTGAGTGTGTGACACAGGTAATGCGTGCAGTGAGTGTGTGACACAGGTAAAGCGTGCATGACACAGGTGATGCGTGCAGCGAGTGTGTGACACAGGTAATGCGTGCAGTGAGTGTGTGACACAGGTCATGCGTGCAGCGAGTGTGTGACACAGGTAATGCGTGCATGACACAGGTGATGCGTGCAGCGAGTGTGTGACACAGGTAATGCGTGCAGTGAGTGTGTGACACAGGTCATGCGTGCAGCGAGTGTGTGACACAGGTAATGCGTGCAGCGAGTGTGTGACACAGGTAATGCGTGCAGCGAGTGTGTGACACAGGTAATGCGTGCAGCGAGTGTGTGACACAGGTAATACGTGCAGTGAGTGTGTGACACAGGTAATGCGTGCAGTGAGTGTGTGACACAGGTAATGCGTGCATGACACAGGTAATGCGTGCAGCGAGTGTGTGACACAGGTAATGCGTGCATGACACAGGTAATGCGTGCAGCGAGTGTGTGACACAGGTAATGCGTGCAGTGAGTGTGTGACACAGGTCATGCGTGCAGCGAGTGTGTGACACAGGTAATGCGTGCAGCGAGTGTGTGACACAGGTAATGCGTGCAGCGAGTGTGTGACACAGGTAATGCGTGCAGTGAGTGTGTGACACAGGTGATGCGTGCATGACACAGGTAATGCGTGCAGCGAGTGTGTGACACAGGTAATGCGTGCAGTGAGTGTGTGACACAGGTAATGCGTGCATGACACAGGTAATGCGTGCAGCGAGTGTGTGACACAGGTAATGCGTGCAGTGAGTGTGTGACACAGGTAATGCGTGCAGCGAGTGTGTGACACAGGTAATGCGTGCAGCGAGTGTGTGACACAGGTAATGCGTGCAGCGAGTGTGTGACACAGGTAATGCGTGCAGTGAGCGTGTGACACAGGTAATGCGTGCAGCGAGTGTGTGACACAGGTAATGCGTGCAGTGAGCGTGTGACACAGGTAATGCGTGCAGTGAGTGTGTGACACAGGTAATGCGTGCAGTGAGTGTGTGACACAGGTAATGCGTGCAGTGAGTGTGTGACACAGGTAATGCGTGCAGCGAGTGTGTGACACAGGTGATGCGTGCAGCGAGTGTGTGACACAGGTAATGCGTGCATGACACAGGTGATGCGTGCAGCGAGTGTGTGACACAGGTAATGCGTGCAGTGAGTGTGTGACACAGGTGGTGCGTGCAGTGAGTGTGTGACACAGGTAAAGCGTGCATGACACAGGTGATGCGTGCAGCGAGTGTGTGACACAGGTAATGCGTGCATGACACAGGTGATGCGTGCAGTGAGTGTGTGACACAGGTAATGCGTGCATGACACAGGTAATGCGTGCAGCGAGTGTGTGACACAGGTAATGCGTGCAGTGAGTGTGTGACACAGGTAATGCGTGCAGCGAGTGTGTGACACAGGTAATGCGTGCAGCGAGTGTGTGACACAGGTAATGCGTGCAGCGAGCGTGTGACACAGGTAATGCGTGCAGTGAGCGTGTGACACAGGTAATGCGTGCAGCGAGTGTGTGACACAGGTAATGCGTGCAGTGAGCGTGTGACACAGGTAATGCGTGCAGTGAGTGTGTGACACAGGTAATGCGTGCAGTGAGTGTGTGACACAGGTAATGCGTGCAGCGAGTGTGTGACACAGGTAATGCGTGCAGCGAGTGTGTGACACAGGTAATGCGTGCAGCGAGTGTGTGACACAGGTGATGCGTGCAGCGAGTGTGTGACACAGGTAATGCGTGCATGACACAGGTGATGCGTGCAGTGAGTGTGTGACACAGGTAATGCGTGCAGTGAGTGTGTGACACAGGTAATGCGTGCAGTGAGTGTGTGACACAGGTAATGCGTGCAGTGAGTGTGTGACACAGGTAATGCGTGCAGTGAGTGTGTGACACAGGTAATGCGTGCAGTGAGTGTGTGACACAGGTAATGCGTGCAGTGAGTGTGTGACACAGGTAATGCGTGCAGTGAGTGTGTGACACAGGTAATGCGTGCAGCGAGTGTGTGACACAGGTAATGCGTGCAGCGAGTGTGTGACACAGGTAATGCGTGCAGTGAGTGTGTGACACAGGTCATGCGTGCAGCGAGTGTGTGACACAGGTAATGCGTGCAGCGAGTGTGTGACACAGGTAATACGTGCAGTGAGTGTGTGACACAGGTAATGCGTGCAGTGAGTGTGTGACACAGGTAATGCGTGCATGACACAGGTAATGCGTGCAGCGAGTGTGTGACACAGGTAATGCGTGCATGACACAGGTAATGCGTGCAGCGAGTGTGTGACACAGGTAATGCGTGCAGTGAGTGTGTGACACAGGTCATGCGTGCAGCGAGTGTGTGACACAGGTAATGCGTGCAGCGAGTGTGTGACACAGGTAATGCGTGCAGCGAGTGTGTGACACAGGTAATGCGTGCAGTGAGTGTGTGACACAGGTGATGCGTGCATGACACAGGTAATGCGTGCAGCGAGTGTGTGACACAGGTAATGCGTGCAGTGAGTGTGTGACACAGGTAATGCGTGCATGACACAGGTAATGCGTGCAGTGAGTGTGTGACACAGGTAATGCGTGCAGTGAGTGTGTGACACAGGTCATGCGTGCAGCGAGTGTGTGACACAGGTAAAGTGTGCATGACACAGGTAATGCGTGCATGACACAGGTAATGCGTGCAGTGAGTGTGTGACACAGGTAATGCGTGCAGCGAGTGTGTGACACAGGTAATGCGTGCATGACACAGGTGATGCGTGCAGTGAGTGTGTGACACAGGTGATGCGTGCAGTGAGTGTGTGACACAGGTGATGCGTGCAGCGAGTGTGTGACACAGGTGATGCGTGCAGCGAGTGTGTGACACAGGTAATGCGTGCATGACACAGGTGATGCGTGCAGTGAGTGTGTGACACAGGTAATGCGTGCATGACACAGGTGATGCGTGCAGCGAGTGTGTGACACAGGTAATGCGTGCATGACACAGGTAATGCGTGCAGCGAGTGTGTGACACAGGTAATGCGTGCAGTGAGTGTGTGACACAGGTAATGCGTGCAGTGAGTGTGTGACACAGGTAATGCGTGCAGTGAGTGTGTGACACAGGTAATGCGTGCAGCGAGTGTGTGACACAGGTGATGCGTGCAGCGAGTGTGTGACACAGGTAATGCGTGCATGACACATGTGATGCGTGCAGCGAGTGTGTGACACAGGTAATGCGTGCATGACACAGGTGATGCGTGCAGCGAGTGTGTGACACAGGTAATGCGTGCAGTGAGTGTGTGACACAGGTGGTGCGTGCAGTGAGTGTGTGACACAGGTAAAGCGTGCATGACACAGGTGATGCGTGCAGCGAGTGTGTGACACAGGTAATGCGTGCAGTGAGTGTGTGACACAGGTAATGCGTGCAGCGAGTGTGTGACACAGGTAATGCGTGCAGCGAGTGTGTGACACAGGTAATGCGTGCAGCGAGCGTGTGACACAGGTAATGCGTGCAGTGAGCGTGTGACACAGGTAATGCGTGCAGCGAGTGTGTGACACAGGTAATGCGTGCAGTGAGCGTGTGACACAGGTAATGCGTGCAGTGAGTGTGTGACACAGGTAATGCGTGCAGTGAGTGTGTGACACAGGTAATGCGTGCAGCGAGTGTGTGACACAGGTAATGCGTGCAGCGAGTGTGTGACACAGGTGATGCGTGCAGCGAGTGTGTGACACAGGTAATGCGTGCATGACACAGGTAATGCGTGCAGCGAGTGTGTGACACAGGTAATGCGTGCAGTGAGTGTGTGACACAGGTAATGCGTGCAGCGAGTGTGTGACACAGGTAATGCGTGCAGCGAGCGTGTGACACAGGTAATGCGTGCAGTGAGCGTGTGACACAGGTAATGCGTGCATGACACAGGTGATGCGTGCATGACACAGGTAATGCGTGCAGCGAGTGTGTGACACAGGTAATGCGTGCATGACACAGGTGATGCGTGCAGCGAGTGTGTGACACAGGTAATGCGTGCATGACACAGGTAATGCGTGCAGCGAGTGTGTGACACAGGTAATGCGTGCAGTGAGTGTGTGACACAGGTAATGCGTGCAGCGAGTGTGTGACACAGGTAATGCGTGCAGCGAGCGTGTGACACAGGTAATGCGTGCAGTGAGCGTGTGACACAGGTAATGCGTGCAGTGAGTGTGTGACACAGGTAATGCGTGCAGTGAGCGTGTGACACAGGTAATGCGTGCAGTGAGTGTGTGACACAGGTAATGCGTGCAGCGAGTGTGTGACACAGGTGATGCGTGCAGCGAGTGTGTGACACAGGTAATGCGTGCATGACACAGGTGATGCGTGCAGCGAGTGTGTGACACAGGTAATGCGTGCATGACACAGGTGATGCGTGCAGCGAGTGTGTGACACAGGTAATGCGTGCAGTGAGTGTGTGACACAGGTGGTGCGTGCAGTGAGTGTGTGACACAGGTAAAGCGTGCATGACACAGGTGATGCGTGCAGCGAGTGTGTGACACAGGTAATGCGTGCATGACACAGGTGATGCGTGCAGTGAGTGTGTGACACAGGTAATGCGTGCATGACACAGGTAATGCGTGCAGCGAGTGTGTGACACAGGTAATGCGTGCATGACACAGGTAATGCGTGCAGCGAGTGTGTGACACAGGTAATGCGTGCATGACACAGGTAATGCGTGCAGTGAGTGTGTGACACAGGTAATGCGTGCAGCGAGTGTGTGACACAGGTAATGCGTGCAGCGAGTGTGTGACACAGGTAATGCGTGCAGCGAGCGTGTGACACAGGTAATGCGTGCAGTGAGCGTGTGACACAGGTAATGCGTGCAGCGAGTGTGTGACACAGGTAATGCGTGCAGTGAGCGTGTGACACAGGTAATGCGTGCAGTGAGTGTGTGACACAGGTAATGCGTGCAGTGAGTGTGTGACACAGGTAATGCGTGCAGCGAGTGTGTGACACAGGTAATGCGTGCAGCGAGTGTGTGACACAGGTGATGCGTGCAGCGAGTGTGTGACACAGGTAATGCGTGCATGACACAGGTAATGCGTGCAGCGAGTGTGTGACACAGGTAATGCGTGCAGTGAGTGTGTGACACAGGTAATGCGTGCAGCGAGTGTGTGACACAGGTAATGCGTGCAGCGAGCGTGTGACACAGGTAATGCGTGCAGTGAGCGTGTGACACAGGTAATGCGTGCAGCGAGTGTGTGACACAGGTAATGCGTGCAGTGAGCGTGTGACACAGGTAATGCGTGCAGTGAGTGTGTGACACAGGTAATGCGTGCAGTGAGTGTGTGACACAGGTAATGCGTGCAGCGAGTGTGTGACACAGGTAATGCGTGCATGACACAGGTGATGCGTGCAGCGAGTGTGTGACACAGGTAATGCGTGCAGTGAGTGTGTGACACAGGTAATGCGTGCATGACACAGGTAATGCGTGCAGTGAGTGTGTGACACAGGTAATGCGCGCATGACACAGGTAATGCGTGCAGTGAGTGTGTGACACAGGTAATGCGCGCATGACACAGGTAATGCGTGCAGTGAGTGTGTGACACAGGTAATGCGCGCATGACACAGGTAATGCGTGCAGTGAGTGTGTGACACAGGTAATGCGTGCAGTGAGTGTGTGACACAGGTAATGCGTGCAGTGAGTGTGTGACACAGGTGATGCGTGCAGTGAGTGTGTGACACAGGTAATGCGTGCATGACACAGGTGATGCGTGCAGCGAGTGTGTGACACAGGTAATGCGTGCATGACACAGGTAATGCGTGCAGTGAGTGTGTGACACAGGTAATGCGTGCAGCGAGTGTGTGACACAGGTAATGCGTGCAGCGAGCGTGTGACACAGGTAATGCGTGCAGTGAGCGTGTGACACAGGTAATGCGTGCAGCGAGTGTGTGACACAGGTAATGCGTGCAGTGAGCGTGTGACACAGGTAATGCGTGCAGTGAGTGTGTGACACAGGTAATGCGTGCAGTGAGTGTGTGACACAGGTAATGCGTGCAGCGAGTGTGTGACACAGGTGATGCGTGCAGCGAGTGTGTGACACAGGTAATGCGTGCATGACACAGGTGATGCGTGCAGCGAGTGTGTGACACAGGTAATGCGTGCATGACACAGGTGATGCGTGCAGCGAGTGTGTGACACAGGTAATGCGTGCAGTGAGTGTGTGACACAGGTGGTGCGTGCAGTGAGTGTGTGACACAGGTAAAGCGTGCATGACACAGGTGATGCGTGCAGTGAGTGTGTGACACAGGTAATGCGTGCATGACACAGGTAATGCGTGCAGCGAGTGTGTGACACAGGTAATGCGTGCAGTGAGTGTGTGACACAGGTAATGCGTGCAGCGAGTGTGTGACACAGGTAATGCGTGCAGCGAGTGTGTGACACAGGTAATGCGTGCAGCGAGCGTGTGACACAGGTAATGCGTGCAGTGAGTGTGTGACACAGGTAAAGCGTGCATGACGCAGGTAATGCGTGCAGTAAGTGTGTGACACAGGTAATGCGTGCAGCGAGTGTGTGACACAGGTGATGCGTGCAGTGAGTGTGTGACACAGGTAATGCGTGCAGTGAGTGTGTGACACAGGTAATGCGTGCATGACACAGGTAATCCGTGCAGTGAGTGTGTGACACAGGTAAAGCGTGCATGACGCAGGTAATGCGTGCAGTAAGTGTGTGACACAGGTAATGCGTGCATGACACAGGTGATGCGTGCAGTGAGTGTGTGACACAGGTAATGCGTGCAGTGAGTGTGTGACACAGGTAATGCGTGCATGACACAGGTAATGCGTGCAGTGAGTGTGTGACACAGGTAATGCGCGCATGACACAGGTAATGCGTGCAGTGAGTGTGTGACACAGGTAATGCGCGCATGACACAGGTAATGCGTGCAGTGAGTGTGTGACACAGGTAATGCGCGCATGACACAGGTAATGCGTGCAGTGAGTGTGTGACACAGGTAATGCGTGCAGTGAGTGTGTGACACAGGTAATGCGTGCAGTGAGTGTGTGACACAGGTGATGCGTGCAGTGAGTGTGTGACACAGGTAATGCGTGCATGACACAGGTGATGCGTGCAGCGAGTGTGTGACACAGGTAATGCGTGCATGACACAGGTAATGCGTGCAGCGAGTGTGTGACACAGGTAATGCGTGCAGTGAGTGTGTGACACAGGTAATGCGTGCAGCGAGTGTGTGACACAGGTAATGCGTGCAGCGAGCGTGTGACACAGGTAATGCGTGCAGTGAGCGTGTGACACAGGTAATGCGTGCAGCGAGTGTGTGACACAGGTAATGCGTGCAGTGAGCGTGTGACACAGGTAATGCGTGCAGTGAGTGTGTGACACAGGTAATGCGTGCAGTGAGTGTGTGACACAGGTAATGCGTGCAGCGAGTGTGTGACACAGGTGATGCGTGCAGCGAGTGTGTGACACAGGTAATGCGTGCATGACACAGGTGATGCGTGCAGCGAGTGTGTGACACAGGTAATGCGTGCATGACACAGGTGATGCGTGCAGCGAGTGTGTGACACAGGTAATGCGTGCAGTGAGTGTGTGACACAGGTGGTGCGTGCAGTGAGTGTGTGACACAGGTAAAGCGTGCATGACACAGGTGATGCGTGCAGCGAGTGTGTGACACAGGTAATGCGTGCATGACACAGGTGATGCGTGCAGTGAGTGTGTGACACAGGTAATGCGTGCATGACACAGGTAATGCGTGCAGCGAGTGTGTGACACAGGTAATGCGTGCAGTGAGTGTGTGACACAGGTAATGCGTGCAGCGAGTGTGTGACACAGGTAATGCGTGCAGCGAGTGTGTGACACAGGTAATGCGTGCAGCGAGCGTGTGACACAGGTAATGCGTGCAGTGAGCGTGTGACACAGGTAATGCGTGCAGCGAGTGTGTGACACAGGTAATGCGTGCAGTGAGCGTGTGACACAGGTAATGCGTGCAGTGAGTGTGTGACACAGGTAATGCGTGCAGTGAGTGTGTGACACAGGTAATGCGTGCAGCGAGTGTGTGACACAGGTAATGCGTGCAGCGAGTGTGTGACACAGGTGATGCGTGCAGCGAGTGTGTGACACAGGTAATGCGTGCATGACACAGGTAATGCGTGCAGCGAGTGTGTGACACAGGTAATGCGTGCAGTGAGTGTGTGACACAGGTAATGCGTGCAGCGAGTGTGTGACACAGGTAATGCGTGCAGCGAGCGTGTGACACAGGTAATGCGTGCAGTGAGCGTGTGACACAGGTAATGCGTGCAGCGAGTGTGTGACACAGGTAATGCGTGCAGTGAGCGTGTGACACAGGTAATGCGTGCAGTGAGTGTGTGACACAGGTAATGCGTGCAGTGAGTGTGTGACACAGGTAATGCGTGCAGCGAGTGTGTGACACAGGTAATGCGTGCATGACACAGGTGATGCGTGCAGCGAGTGTGTGACACAGGTAATGCGTGCATGACACAGGTGATGCGTGCAGCGAGTGTGTGACACAGGTAATGCGTGCAGTGAGTGTGTGACACAGGTAATGCGCGCATGACACAGGTAATGCGTGCAGTGAGTGTGTGACACAGGTGGTGCGTGCAGTGAGTGTGTGACACAGGTAAAGCGTGCATGACACAGGTGATGCGTGCAGCGAGTGTGTGACACAGGTAATGCGTGCATGACACAGGTGATGCGTGCAGTGAGTGTGTGACACAGGTAATGCGTGCATGACACAGGTAATGCGTGCAGCGAGTGTGTGACACAGGTAATGCGTGCAGTGAGTGTGTGACACAGGTAATGCGTGCAGCGAGTGTGTGACACAGGTAATGCGTGCAGCGAGTGTGTGACACAGGTAATGCGTGCAGCGAGCGTGTGACACAGGTAATGCGTGCAGTGAGCGTGTGACACAGGTAATGCGTGCAGCGAGTGTGTGACACAGGTAATGCGTGCAGTGAGCGTGTGACACAGGTAATGCGTGCAGTGAGTGTGTGACACAGGTAATGCGTGCAGTGAGTGTGTGACACAGGTAATGCGTGCAGCGAGTGTGTGACACAGGTAATGCGTGCAGCGAGTGTGTGACACAGGTGATGCGTGCAGCGAGTGTGTGACACAGGTAATGCGTGCATGACACAGGTGATGCGTGCAGTGAGTGTGTGACACAGGTAATGCGTGCAGTGAGTGTGTGACACAGGTAATGCGTGCAGTGAGTGTGTGACACAGGTAATGCGTGCAGTGAGTGTGTGACACAGGTAATGCGTGCAGTGAGTGTGTGACACAGGTAATGCGTGCAGTGAGTGTGTGACACAGGTAATGCGTGCAGTGAGTGTGTGACACAGGTAATGCGTGCAGTGAGTGTGTGACACAGGTAATGCGTGCAGCGAGTGTGTGACACAGGTAATGCGTGCAGCGAGTGTGTGACACAGGTAATGCGTGCAGTGAGTGTGTGACACAGGTAATGCGTGCATGACACAGGTAATGCGTGCAGCGAGTGTGTGACACAGGTAATGCGTGCATGACACAGGTAATGCGTGCAGCGAGTGTGTGACACAGGTAATGCGTGCATGACACAGGTAATGCGTGCAGCGAGTGTGTGACACAGGTAATGCGTGCAGTGAGTGTGTGACACAGGTCATGCGTGCAGCGAGTGTGTGACACAGGTAATGCGTGCAGCGAGTGTGTGACACAGGTAATGCGTGCAGCGAGTGTGTGACACAGGTAATGCGTGCAGCGAGTGTGTGACACAGGTAATACGTGCAGTGAGTGTGTGACACAGGTAATGCGTGCAGTGAGTGTGTGACACAGGTAATGCGTGCATGACACAGGTAATGCGTGCAGCGAGTGTGTGACACAGGTAATGCGTGCATGACACAGGTAATGCGTGCAGCGAGTGTGTGACACAGGTAATGCGTGCAGTGAGTGTGTGACACAGGTCATGCGTGCAGCGAGTGTGTGACACAGGTAATGCGTGCAGCGAGTGTGTGACACAGGTAATGCGTGCAGCGAGTGTGTGACACAGGTAATGCGTGCAGTGAGTGTGTGACACAGGTGATGCGTGCATGACACAGGTAATGCGTGCAGCGAGTGTGTGACACAGGTAATGCGTGCAGTGAGTGTGTGACACAGGTAATGCGTGCATGACACAGGTAATGCGTGCAGCGAGTGTGTGACACAGGTAATGCGTGCAGTGAGTGTGTGACACAGGTAATGCGTGCAGCGAGTGTGTGACACAGGTAATGCGTGCAGCGAGTGTGTGACACAGGTAATGCGTGCAGTGAGCGTGTGACACAGGTAATGCGTGCAGCGAGTGTGTGACACAGGTAATGCGTGCAGTGAGCGTGTGACACAGGTAATGCGTGCAGTGAGTGTGTGACACAGGTAATGCGTGCAGTGAGTGTGTGACACAGGTAATGCGTGCAGTGAGTGTGTGACACAGGTAATGCGTGCAGCGAGTGTGTGACACAGGTGATGCGTGCAGCGAGTGTGTGACACAGGTAATGCGTGCATGACACAGGTGATGCGTGCAGCGAGTGTGTGACACAGGTAATGCGTGCAGTGAGTGTGTGACACAGGTGGTGCGTGCAGTGAGTGTGTGACACAGGTAAAGCGTGCATGACACAGGTGATGCGTGCAGCGAGTGTGTGACACAGGTAATGCGTGCATGACACAGGTGATGCGTGCAGTGAGTGTGTGACACAGGTAATGCGTGCATGACACAGGTAATGCGTGCAGCGAGTGTGTGACACAGGTAATGCGTGCAGTGAGTGTGTGACACAGGTAATGCGTGCAGCGAGTGTGTGACACAGGTAATGCGTGCAGCGAGTGTGTGACACAGGTAATGCGTGCAGTGAGCGTGTGACACAGGTAATGCGTGCAGCGAGTGTGTGACACAGGTAATGCGTGCAGTGAGCGTGTGACACAGGTAATGCGTGCAGTGAGTGTGTGACACAGGTAATGCGTGCAGTGAGTGTGTGACACAGGTAATGCGTGCAGCGAGTGTGTGACACAGGTAATGCGTGCAGCGAGTGTGTGACACAGGTAATGCGTGCAGCGAGTGTGTGACACAGGTGATGCGTGCAGCGAGTGTGTGACACAGGTAATGCGTGCATGACACAGGTGATGCGTGCAGTGAGTGTGTGACACAGGTAATGCGTGCAGTGAGTGTGTGACACAGGTAATGCGTGCAGTGAGTGTGTGACACAGGTAATGCGTGCAGTGAGTGTGTGACACAGGTAATGCGTGCAGTGAGTGTGTGACACAGGTAATGCGTGCAGTGAGTGTGTGACACAGGTAATGCGTGCAGTGAGTGTGTGACACAGGTAATGCGTGCAGTGAGTGTGTGACACAGGTAATGCGTGCAGCGAGTGTGTGACACAGGTAATGCGTGCAGCGAGTGTGTGACACAGGTAATGCGTGCAGTGAGTGTGTGACACAGGTCATGCGTGCAGCGAGTGTGTGACACAGGTAATGCGTGCAGCGAGTGTGTGACACAGGTAATACGTGCAGTGAGTGTGTGACACAGGTAATGCGTGCAGTGAGTGTGTGACACAGGTAATGCGTGCATGACACAGGTAATGCGTGCAGCGAGTGTGTGACACAGGTAATGCGTGCATGACACAGGTAATGCGTGCAGCGAGTGTGTGACACAGGTAATGCGTGCAGTGAGTGTGTGACA
This sequence comes from Entelurus aequoreus, assembly GCF_033978785.1. Taxonomy (NCBI): domain Eukaryota; kingdom Metazoa; phylum Chordata; class Actinopteri; order Syngnathiformes; family Syngnathidae; genus Entelurus; species Entelurus aequoreus. Next base: position 8,587,508 of record NC_084737.1, on the reverse strand, counting down.
CAGGTCATGCGTGCAGCGAGTGTGTGACACAGGTAATGCGTGCAGCGAGTGTGTGACACAGGTAATGCGTGCAGCGAGTGTGTGACACAGGTAATGCGTGCAGTGAGTGTGTGACACAGGTGATGCGTGCATGACACAGGTAATGCGTGCAGCGAGTGTGTGACACAGGTAATGCGTGCAGTGAGTGTGTGACACAGGTAATGCGTGCATGACACAGGTAATGCGTGCAGTGAGTGTGTGACACAGGTAATGCGTGCAGTGAGTGTGTGACACAGGTCATGCGTGCAGCGAGTGTGTGACACAGGTAAAGTGTGCATGACACAGGTAATGCGTGCATGACACAGGTAATGCGTGCAGTGAGTGTGTGACACAGGTGATGCGTGCAGTGAGTGTGTGACACAGGTAATGCGTGCATGACACAGGTAATGCGTGCAGCGAGTGTGTGACACAGGTAATGCGTGCATGACACAGGTAATGCGTGCAGCGAGTGTGTGACACAGGTAATGCGTGCAGTGAGTGTGTGACACAGGTAATGCGTGCAGTGAGTGCATGACACAGGTGATGCGTGCAGCGAGTGTGTGACACAGGTAATGCGTGCATGACACAGGTAATGCGTGCAGCGAGTGTGTGACACAGGTAATGCGTGCAGTGAGTGCATGACACAGGTGATGCGTGCAGCGAGTGTGTGACACAGGTAATGCGTGCATGACACAGGTAATGCGTGCAGCGAGTGTGTGACACAGGTAATGCGTGCAGTGAGTGTGTGACACAGGTAATGCGTGCAGTGAGTGTGTGACACAGGTAATGCGTGCAGTGAGTGTGTGACACAGGTAATGCGTGCAGCGAGTGTGTGACACAGGTGATGCGTGCAGCGAGTGTGTGACACAGGTAATGCGTGCAGTGAGTGTGTGACACAGGTAATGCGTGCAGTGAGTGTGTGACACAGGTAATGCGTGCAGCGAGTGTGTGACACAGGTAATGCGTGCATGACACAGGTGATGCGTGCAGCGAGTGTGTGACACAGGTAATGCGTGCAGTGAGTGTGTGACACAGGTGGTGCGTGCAGTGAGTGTGTGACACAGGTAAAGCGTGCATGACACAGGTGATGCGTGCAGCGAGTGTGTGACACAGGTAATGCGTGCAGTGAGTGTGTGACACAGGTAATGCGTGCAGCGAGTGTGTGACACAGGTAATGCGTGCAGCGAGTGTGTGACACAGGTAATGCGTGCAGCGAGCGTGTGACACAGGTAATGCGTGCAGTGAGCGTGTGACACAGGTAATGCGTGCAGCGAGTGTGTGACACAGGTAATGCGTGCAGTGAGCGTGTGACACAGGTAATGCGTGCAGTGAGTGTGTGACACAGGTAATGCGTGCAGTGAGTGTGTGACACAGGTAATGCGTGCAGCGAGTGTGTGACACAGGTAATGCGTGCAGCGAGTGTGTGACACAGGTGATGCGTGCAGCGAGTGTGTGACACAGGTAATGCGTGCATGACACAGGTAATGCGTGCAGCGAGTGTGTGACACAGGTAATGCGTGCAGTGAGTGTGTGACACAGGTAATGCGTGCAGCGAGTGTGTGACACAGGTAATGCGTGCAGCGAGCGTGTGACACAGGTAATGCGTGCAGTGAGCGTGTGACACAGGTAATGCGTGCATGACACAGGTGATGCGTGCATGACACAGGTAATGCGTGCAGCGAGTGTGTGACACAGGTAATGCGTGCATGACACAGGTGATGCGTGCAGCGAGTGTGTGACACAGGTAATGCGTGCATGACACAGGTAATGCGTGCAGCGAGTGTGTGACACAGGTAATGCGTGCAGTGAGTGTGTGACACAGGTAATGCGTGCAGCGAGTGTGTGACACAGGTAATGCGTGCAGCGAGCGTGTGACACAGGTAATGCGTGCAGTGAGCGTGTGACACAGGTAATGCGTGCAGTGAGTGTGTGACACAGGTAATGCGTGCAGTGAGTGTGTGACACAGGTAATGCGTGCAGCGAGTGTGTGACACAGGTGATGCGTGCAGCGAGTGTGTGACACAGGTAATGCGTGCATGACACAGGTGATGCGTGCAGCGAGTGTGTGACACAGGTAATGCGTGCATGACACAGGTGATGCGTGCAGCGAGTGTGTGACACAGGTAATGCGTGCAGTGAGTGTGTGACACAGGTGGTGCGTGCAGTGAGTGTGTGACACAGGTAAAGCGTGCATGACACAGGTGATGCGTGCAGCGAGTGTGTGACACAGGTAATGCGTGCATGACACAGGTGATGCGTGCAGTGAGTGTGTGACACAGGTAATGCGTGCATGACACAGGTAATGCGTGCAGCGAGTGTGTGACACAGGTAATGCGTGCAGTGAGTGTGTGACACAGGTAATGCGTGCAGCGAGTGTGTGACACAGGTAATGCGTGCAGCGAGTGTGTGACACAGGTAATGCGTGCAGCGAGCGTGTGACACAGGTAATGCGTGCAGCGAGTGTGTGACACAGGTAATGCGTGCAGCGAGTGTGTGACACAGGTAATGCGTGCAGTGAGCGTGTGACACAGGTAATGCGTGCAGTGAGTGTGTGACACAGGTAATGCGTGCAGCGAGTGTGTGACACAGGTAATGCGTGCAGCGAGTGTGTGACACAGGTGATGCGTGCAGCGAGTGTGTGACACAGGTAATGCGTGCATGACACAGGTGATGCGTGCAGTGAGTGTGTGACACAGGTAATGCGTGCAGTGAGTGTGTGACACAGGTAATGCGTGCAGTGAGTGTGTGACACAGGTAATGCGTGCAGTGAGTGTGTGACACAGGTAATGCGTGCAGTGAGTGTGTGACACAGGTAATGCGTGCAGTGAGTGTGTGACACAGGTAATGCGTGCAGTGAGTGTGTGACACAGGTAATGCGTGCAGTGAGTGTGTGACACAGGTAATGCGTGCAGCGAGTGTGTGACACAGGTAATGCGTGCAGCGAGTGTGTGACACAGGTAATGCGTGCAGTGAGTGTGTGACACAGGTAATGCGTGCATGACACAGGTAATGCGTGCAGCGAGTGTGTGACACAGGTAATGCGTGCATGACACAGGTAATGCGTGCAGCGAGTGTGTGACACAGGTAATGCGTGCATGACACAGGTAATGCGTGCAGCGAGTGTGTGACACAGGTAATGCGTGCAGTGAGTGTGTGACACAGGTCATGCGTGCAGCGAGTGTGTGACACAGGTAATGCGTGCAGCGAGTGTGTGACACAGGTAATGCGTGCAGCGAGTGTGTGACACAGGTAATGCGTGCAGCGAGTGTGTGACACAGGTAATACGTGCAGTGAGTGTGTGACACAGGTAATGCGTGCAGTGAGTGTGTGACACAGGTAATGCGTGCATGACACAGGTAATGCGTGCAGCGAGTGTGTGACACAGGTAATGCGTGCATGACACAGGTAATGCGTGCAGCGAGTGTGTGACACAGGTAATGCGTGCAGTGAGTGTGTGACACAGGTCATGCGTGCAGCGAGTGTGTGACACAGGTAATGCGTGCAGCGAGTGTGTGACACAGGTAATGCGTGCAGCGAGTGTGTGACACAGGTAATGCGTGCAGTGAGTGTGTGACACAGGTGATGCGTGCATGACACAGGTAATGCGTGCAGCGAGTGTGTGACACAGGTAATGCGTGCAGTGAGTGTGTGACACAGGTAATGCGTGCATGACACAGGTAATGCGTGCAGCGAGTGTGTGACACAGGTAATGCGTGCAGTGAGTGTGTGACACAGGTAATGCGTGCAGCGAGTGTGTGACACAGGTAATGCGTGCAGCGAGTGTGTGACACAGGTAATGCGTGCAGTGAGCGTGTGACACAGGTAATGCGTGCAGCGAGTGTGTGACACAGGTAATGCGTGCAGTGAGCGTGTGACACAGGTAATGCGTGCAGTGAGTGTGTGACACAGGTAATGCGTGCAGTGAGTGTGTGACACAGGTAATGCGTGCAGTGAGTGTGTGACACAGGTAATGCGTGCAGCGAGTGTGTGACACAGGTGATGCGTGCAGCGAGTGTGTGACACAGGTAATGCGTGCATGACACAGGTGATGCGTGCAGCGAGTGTGTGACACAGGTAATGCGTGCAGTGAGTGTGTGACACAGGTGGTGCGTGCAGTGAGTGTGTGACACAGGTAAAGCGTGCATGACACAGGTGATGCGTGCAGCGAGTGTGTGACACAGGTAATGCGTGCATGACACAGGTGATGCGTGCAGTGAGTGTGTGACACAGGTAATGCGTGCATGACACAGGTAATGCGTGCAGCGAGTGTGTGACACAGGTAATGCGTGCAGTGAGTGTGTGACACAGGTAATGCGTGCAGCGAGTGTGTGACACAGGTAATGCGTGCAGCGAGTGTGTGACACAGGTAATGCGTGCAGCGAGCGTGTGACACAGGTAATGCGTGCAGTGAGCGTGTGACACAGGTAATGCGTGCAGCGAGTGTGTGACACAGGTAATGCGTGCAGTGAGCGTGTGACACAGGTAATGCGTGCAGTGAGTGTGTGACACAGGTAATGCGTGCAGTGAGTGTGTGACACAGGTAATGCGTGCAGCGAGTGTGTGACACAGGTAATGCGTGCAGCGAGTGTGTGACACAGGTAATGCGTGCAGCGAGTGTGTGACACAGGTGATGCGTGCAGCGAGTGTGTGACACAGGTAATGCGTGCATGACACAGGTGATGCGTGCAGTGAGTGTGTGACACAGGTAATGCGTGCAGTGAGTGTGTGACACAGGTAATGCGTGCAGTGAGTGTGTGACACAGGTAATGCGTGCAGTGAGTGTGTGACACAGGTAATGCGTGCAGTGAGTGTGTGACACAGGTAATGCGTGCAGTGAGTGTGTGACACAGGTAATGCGTGCAGTGAGTGTGTGACACAGGTAATGCGTGCAGTGAGTGTGTGACACAGGTAATGCGTGCAGCGAGTGTGTGACACAGGTAATGCGTGCAGCGAGTGTGTGACACAGGTAATGCGTGCAGTGAGTGTGTGACACAGGTCATGCGTGCAGCGAGTGTGTGACACAGGTAATGCGTGCAGCGAGTGTGTGACACAGGTAATACGTGCAGTGAGTGTGTGACACAGGTAATGCGTGCAGTGAGTGTGTGACACAGGTAATGCGTGCATGACACAGGTAATGCGTGCAGCGAGTGTGTGACACAGGTAATGCGTGCATGACACAGGTAATGCGTGCAGCGAGTGTGTGACACAGGTAATGCGTGCAGTGAGTGTGTGACACAGGTCATGCGTGCAGCGAGTGTGTGACACAGGTAATGCGTGCAGCGAGTGTGTGACACAGGTAATGCGTGCAGCGAGTGTGTGACACAGGTAATGCGTGCAGTGAGTGTGTGACACAGGTGATGCGTGCATGACACAGGTAATGCGTGCAGCGAGTGTGTGACACAGGTAATGCGTGCAGTGAGTGTGTGACACAGGTAATGCGTGCATGACACAGGTAATGCGTGCAGTGAGTGTGTGACACAGGTAATGCGTGCAGTGAGTGTGTGACACAGGTCATGCGTGCAGCGAGTGTGTGACACAGGTAAAGTGTGCATGACACAGGTAATGCGTGCATGACACAGGTAATGCGTGCAGTGAGTGTGTGACACAGGTGATGCGTGCAGTGAGTGTGTGACACAGGTAATGCGTGCATGACACAGGTAATGCGTGCAGCGAGTGTGTGACACAGGTAATGCGTGCATGACACAGGTAATGCGTGCAGCGAGTGTGTGACACAGGTAATGCGTGCAGTGAGTGTGTGACACAGGTAATGCGTGCAGTGAGTGCATGACACAGGTGATGCGTGCAGCGAGTGTGTGACACAGGTAATGCGTGCATGACACAGGTAATGCGTGCAGCGAGTGTGTGACACAGGTAATGCGTGCAGTGAGTGCATGACACAGGTGATGCGTGCAGCGAGTGTGTGACACAGGTAATGCGTGCATGACACAGGTAATGCGTGCAGCGAGTGTGTGACACAGGTAATGCGTGCAGTGAGTGTGTGACACAGGTAATGCGTGCAGTGAGTGTGTGACACAGGTAATGCGTGCAGTGAGTGTGTGACACAGGTAATGCGTGCAGCGAGTGTGTGACACAGGTGATGCGTGCAGCGAGTGTGTGACACAGGTAATGCGTGCAGTGAGTGTGTGACACAGGTAATGCGTGCAGTGAGTGTGTGACACAGGTAATGCGTGCAGCGAGTGTGTGACACAGGTAATGCGTGCATGACACAGGTGATGCGTGCAGCGAGTGTGTGACACAGGTAATGCGTGCAGTGAGTGTGTGACACAGGTGGTGCGTGCAGTGAGTGTGTGACACAGGTAAAGCGTGCATGACACAGGTGATGCGTGCAGCGAGTGTGTGACACAGGTAATGCGTGCAGTGAGTGTGTGACACAGGTAATGCGTGCAGCGAGTGTGTGACACAGGTAATGCGTGCAGCGAGTGTGTGACACAGGTAATGCGTGCAGCGAGCGTGTGACACAGGTAATGCGTGCAGTGAGCGTGTGACACAGGTAATGCGTGCAGCGAGTGTGTGACACAGGTAATGCGTGCAGTGAGCGTGTGACACAGGTAATGCGTGCAGTGAGTGTGTGACACAGGTAATGCGTGCAGTGAGTGTGTGACACAGGTAATGCGTGCAGCGAGTGTGTGACACAGGTAATGCGTGCAGCGAGTGTGTGACACAGGTGATGCGTGCAGCGAGTGTGTGACACAGGTAATGCGTGCATGACACAGGTAATGCGTGCAGCGAGTGTGTGACACAGGTAATGCGTGCAGTGAGTGTGTGACACAGGTAATGCGTGCAGCGAGTGTGTGACACAGGTAATGCGTGCAGCGAGCGTGTGACACAGGTAATGCGTGCAGTGAGCGTGTGACACAGGTAATGCGTGCATGACACAGGTGATGCGTGCATGACACAGGTAATGCGTGCAGCGAGTGTGTGACACAGGTAATGCGTGCATGACACAGGTGATGCGTGCAGCGAGTGTGTGACACAGGTAATGCGTGCATGACACAGGTAATGCGTGCAGCGAGTGTGTGACACAGGTAATGCGTGCAGTGAGTGTGTGACACAGGTAATGCGTGCAGCGAGTGTGTGACACAGGTAATGCGTGCAGCGAGCGTGTGACACAGGTAATGCGTGCAGTGAGCGTGTGACACAGGTAATGCGTGCAGTGAGTGTGTGACACAGGTAATGCGTGCAGTGAGTGTGTGACACAGGTAATGCGTGCAGCGAGTGTGTGACACAGGTGATGCGTGCAGCGAGTGTGTGACACAGGTAATGCGTGCATGACACAGGTGATGCGTGCAGCGAGTGTGTGACACAGGTAATGCGTGCATGACACAGGTGATGCGTGCAGCGAGTGTGTGACACAGGTAATGCGTGCAGTGAGTGTGTGACACAGGTGGTGCGTGCAGTGAGTGTGTGACACAGGTAAAGCGTGCATGACACAGGTGATGCGTGCAGCGAGTGTGTGACACAGGTAATGCGTGCATGACACAGGTGATGCGTGCAGTGAGTGTGTGACACAGGTAATGCGTGCATGACACAGGTAATGCGTGCAGCGAGTGTGTGACACAGGTAATGCGTGCAGTGAGTGTGTGACACAGGTAATGCGTGCAGCGAGTGTGTGACACAGGTAATGCGTGCAGCGAGTGTGTGACACAGGTAATGCGTGCAGCGAGCGTGTGACACAGGTAATGCGTGCAGTGAGCGTGTGACACAGGTAATGCGTGCAGCGAGTGTGTGACACAGGTAATGCGTGCAGTGAGCGTGTGACACAGGTAATGCGTGCAGTGAGTGTGTGACACAGGTAATGCGTGCAGTGAGTGTGTGACACAGGTAATGCGTGCAGCGAGTGTGTGACACAGGTAATGCGTGCAGCGAGTGTGTGACACAGGTGATGCGTGCAGCGAGTGTGTGACACAGGTAATGCGTGCATGACACAGGTAATGCGTGCAGCGAGTGTGTGACACAGGTAATGCGTGCAGTGAGTGTGTGACACAGGTAATGCGTGCAGCGAGTGTGTGACACAGGTAATGCGTGCAGCGAGCGTGTGACACAGGTAATGCGTGCAGTGAGCGTGTGACACAGGTAATGCGTGCAGCGAGTGTGTGACACAGGTAATGCGTGCAGTGAGCGTGTGACACAGGTAATGCGTGCAGTGAGTGTGTGACACAGGTAATGCGTGCAGTGAGTGTGTGACACAGGTAATGCGTGCAGCGAGTGTGTGACACAGGTAATGCGTGCATGACACAGGTGATGCGTGCAGCGAGTGTGTGACACAGGTAATGCGTGCAGTGAGTGTGTGACACAGGTAATGCGTGCATGACACAGGTAATGCGTGCAGTGAGTGTGTGACACAGGTAATGCGCGCATGACACAGGTAATGCGTGCAGTGAGTGTGTGACACAGGTAATGCGCGCATGACACAGGTAATGCGTGCAGTGAGTGTGTGACACAGGTAATGCGCGCATGACACAGGTAATGCGTGCAGTGAGTGTGTGACACAGGTAATGCGTGCAGTGAGTGTGTGACACAGGTAATGCGTGCAGTGAGTGTGTGACACAGGTGATGCGTGCAGTGAGTGTGTGACACAGGTAATGCGTGCATGACACAGGTGATGCGTGCAGCGAGTGTGTGACACAGGTAATGCGTGCATGACACAGGTAATGCGTGCAGCGAGTGTGTGACACAGGTAATGCGTGCAGTGAGTGTGTGACACAGGTAATGCGTGCAGCGAGTGTGTGACACAGGTAATGCGTGCAGCGAGCGTGTGACACAGGTAATGCGTGCAGTGAGCGTGTGACACAGGTAATGCGTGCAGCGAGTGTGTGACACAGGTAATGCGTGCAGTGAGCGTGTGACACAGGTAATGCGTGCAGTGAGTGTGTGACACAGGTAATGCGTGCAGTGAGTGTGTGACACAGGTAATGCGTGCAGCGAGTGTGTGACACAGGTGATGCGTGCAGCGAGTGTGTGACACAGGTAATGCGTGCATGACACAGGTGATGCGTGCAGCGAGTGTGTGACACAGGTAATGCGTGCATGACACAGGTGATGCGTGCAGCGAGTGTGTGACACAGGTAATGCGTGCAGTGAGTGTGTGACACAGGTGGTGCGTGCAGTGAGTGTGTGACACAGGTAAAGCGTGCATGACACAGGTGATGCGTGCAGTGAGTGTGTGACACAGGTAATGCGTGCATGACACAGGTAATGCGTGCAGCGAGTGTGTGACACAGGTAATGCGTGCAGTGAGTGTGTGACACAGGTAATGCGTGCAGCGAGTGTGTGACACAGGTAATGCGTGCAGCGAGTGTGTGACACAGGTAATGCGTGCAGCGAGCGTGTGACACAGGTAATGCGTGCAGTGAGCGTGTGACACAGGTAATGCGTGCAGCGAGTGTGTGACACAGGTAATGCGTGCAGTGAGCGTGTGACACAGGTAATGCGTGCAGTGAGTGTGTGACACAGGTAATGCGTGCAGTGAGTGTGTGACACAGGTAATGCGTGCAGCGAGTGTGTGACACAGGTAATGCGTGCAGCGAGTGTGTGACACAGGTGATGCGTGCAGCGAGTGTGTGACACAGGTAATGCGTGCATGACACAGGTAATGCGTGCAGCGAGTGTGTGACACAGGTAATGCGTGCAGTGAGTGTGTGACACAGGTAATGCGTGCAGCGAGTGTGTGACACAGGTAATGCGTGCAGCGAGCGTGTGACACAGGTAATGCGTGCAGTGAGCGTGTGACACAGGTAATGCGTGCAGCGAGTGTGTGACACAGGTAATGCGTGCAGTGAGCGTGTGACACAGGTAATGCGTGCAGTGAGTGTGTGACACAGGTAATGCGTGCAGTGAGTGTGTGACACAGGTAATGCGTGCAGCGAGTGTGTGACACAGGTAATGCGTGCATGACACAGGTGATGCGTGCAGCGAGTGTGTGACACAGGTAATGCGTGCATGACACAGGTGATGCGTGCAGCGAGTGTGTGACACAGGTAATGCGTGCAGTGAGTGTGTGACACAGGTAATGCGCGCATGACACAGGTAATGCGTGCAGTGAGTGTGTGACACAGGTGGTGCGTGCAGTGAGTGTGTGACACAGGTAAAGCGTGCATGACACAGGTGATGCGTGCAGCGAGTGTGTGACACAGGTAATGCGTGCATGACACAGGTGATGCGTGCAGTGAGTGTGTGACACAGGTAATGCGTGCATGACACAGGTAATGCGTGCAGCGAGTGTGTGACACAGGTAATGCGTGCAGTGAGTGTGTGACACAGGTAATGCGTGCAGCGAGTGTGTGACACAGGTAATGCGTGCAGCGAGTGTGTGACACAGGTAATGCGTGCAGCGAGCGTGTGACACAGGTAATGCGTGCAGTGAGCGTGTGACACAGGTAATGCGTGCAGCGAGTGTGTGACACAGGTAATGCGTGCAGTGAGCGTGTGACACAGGTAATGCGTGCAGTGAGTGTGTGACACAGGTAATGCGTGCAGTGAGTGTGTGACACAGGTAATGCGTGCAGCGAGTGTGTGACACAGGTAATGCGTGCAGCGAGTGTGTGACACAGGTGATGCGTGCAGCGAGTGTGTGACACAGGTAATGCGTGCATGACACAGGTGATGCGTGCAGTGAGTGTGTGACACAGGTAATGCGTGCAGTGAGTGTGTGACACAGGTAATGCGTGCAGTGAGTGTGTGACACAGGTAATGCGTGCAGTGAGTGTGTGACACAGGTAATGCGTGCAGTGAGTGTGTGACACAGGTAATGCGTGCAGTGAGTGTGTGACACAGGTAATGCGTGCAGTGAGTGTGTGACACAGGTAATGCGTGCAGTGAGTGTGTGACACAGGTAATGCGTGCAGCGAGTGTGTGACACAGGTAATGCGTGCAGCGAGTGTGTGACACAGGTAATGCGTGCAGTGAGTGTGTGACACAGGTCATGCGTGCAGCGAGTGTGTGACACAGGTAATGCGTGCAGCGAGTGTGTGACACAGGTAATACGTGCAGTGAGTGTGTGACACAGGTAATGCGTGCAGTGAGTGTGTGACACAGGTAATGCGTGCATGACACAGGTAATGCGTGCAGCGAGTGTGTGACACAGGTAATGCGTGCATGACACAGGTAATGCGTGCAGCGAGTGTGTGACACAGGTAATGCGTGCAGTGAGTGTGTGACACAGGTCATGCGTGCAGCGAGTGTGTGACACAGGTAATGCGTGCAGCGAGTGTGTGACACAGGTAATGCGTGCAGCGAGTGTGTGACACAGGTAATGCGTGCAGTGAGTGTGTGACACAGGTGATGCGTGCATGACACAGGTAATGCGTGCAGCGAGTGTGTGACACAGGTAATGCGTGCAGTGAGTGTGTGACACAGGTAATGCGTGCATGACACAGGTAATGCGTGCAGCGAGTGTGTGACACAGGTAATGCGTGCAGTGAGTGTGTGACACAGGTAATGCGTGCAGCGAGTGTGTGACACAGGTAATGCGTGCAGCGAGTGTGTGACACAGGTAATGCGTGCAGTGAGCGTGTGACACAGGTAATGCGTGCAGCGAGTGTGTGACACAGGTAATGCGTGCAGTGAGCGTGTGACACAGGTAATGCGTGCAGTGAGTGTGTGACACAGGTAATGCGTGCAGTGAGTGTGTGACACAGGTAATGCGTGCAGTGAGTGTGTGACACAGGTAATGCGTGCAGCGAGTGTGTGACACAGGTGATGCGTGCAGCGAGTGTGTGACACAGGTAATGCGTGCATGACACAGGTGATGCGTGCAGCGAGTGTGTGACACAGGTAATGCGTGCAGTGAGTGTGTGACACAGGTAAAGCGTGCATGACACAGGTGATGCGTGCAGCGAGTGTGTGACACAGGTAATGCGTGCAGTGAGTGTGTGACACAGGTAAAGCGTGCATGACACAGGTGATGCGTGCAGCGAGTGTGTGACACAGGTAATGCGTGCATGACACAGGTGATGCGTGCAGTGAGTGTGTGACACAGGTAATGCGTGCATGACACAGGTAATGCGTGCAGCGAGTGTGTGACACAGGTAATGCGTGCAGTGAGTGTGTGACACAGGTAATGCGTGCAGCGAGTGTGTGACACAGGTAATGCGTGCAGCGAGTGTGTGACACAGGTAATGCGTGCAGCGAGCGTGTGACACAGGTAATGCGTGCAGTGAGCGTGTGACACAGGTAATGCGTGCAGCGAGTGTGTGACACAGGTAATGCGTGCAGTGAGCGTGTGACACAGGTAATGCGTGCAGTGAGTGTGTGACACAGGTAATGCGTGCAGTGAGTGTGTGACACAGGTAATGCGTGCAGCGAGTGTGTGACACAGGTAATGCGTGCAGCGAGTGTGTGACACAGGTAATGCGTGCAGCGAGTGTGTGACACAGGTGATGCGTGCAGCGAGTGTGTGACACAGGTAATGCGTGCATGACACAGGTGATGCGTGCAGTGAGTGTGTGACACAGGTAATGCGTGCAGTGAGTGTGTGACACAGGTAATGCGTGCAGTGAGTGTGTGACACAGGTAATGCGTGCAGTGAGTGTGTGACACAGGTAATGCGTGCAGTGAGTGTGTGACACAGGTAATGCGTGCAGTGAGTGTGTGACACAGGTAATGCGTGCAGTGAGTGTGTGACACAGGTAATGCGTGCAGTGAGTGTGTGACACAGGTAATGCGTGCAGCGAGTGTGTGACACAGGTAATGCGTGCAGCGAGTGTGTGACACAGGTAATGCGTGCAGTGAGTGTGTGACACAGGTCATGCGTGCAGCGAGTGTGTGACACAGGTAATGCGTGCAGCGAGTGTGTGACACAGGTAATACGTGCAGTGAGTGTGTGACACAGGTAATGCGTGCAGTGAGTGTGTGACACAGGTAATGCGTGCATGACACAGGTAATGCGTGCAGCGAGTGTGTGACACAGGTAATGCGTGCATGACACAGGTAATGCGTGCAGCGAGTGTGTGACACAGGTAATGCGTGCAGTGAGTGTGTGACACAGGTCATGCGTGCAGCGAGTGTGTGACACAGGTAATGCGTGCAGCGAGTGTGTGACACAGGTAATGCGTGCAGCGAGTGTGTGACACAGGTAATGCGTGCAGTGAGTGTGTGACACAGGTGATGCGTGCATGACACAGGTAATGCGTGCAGCGAGTGTGTGACACAGGTAATGCGTGCAGTGAGTGTGTGACACAGGTAATGCGTGCATGACACAGGTAATGCGTGCAGTGAGTGTGTGACACAGGTAATGCGTGCAGTGAGTGTGTGACACAGGTCATGCGTGCAGCGAGTGTGTGACACAGGTAAAGTGTGCATGACACAGGTAATGCGTGCATGACACAGGTAATGCGTGCAGTGAGTGTGTGACACAGGTGATGCGTGCAGTGAGTGTGTGACACAGGTAATGCGTGCATGACACAGGTGATGCGTGCAGCGAGTGTGTGACACAGGTAATGCGTGCATGACACAGGTAATGCGTGCAGCGAGTGTGTGACACAGGTAATGCGTGCAGTGAGTGTGTGACACAGGTAATGCGTGCAGTGAGTGTGTGACACAGGTAATGCGTGCAGTGAGTGTGTGACACAGGTGATGCGTGCATGACACAGGTGATGCGTGCAGCGAGTGTGTGACACAGGTAATGCGTGCATGACACAGGTGATGCGTGCAGCGAGTGTGTGACACAGGTAATGCGTGCAGTGAGTGTGTGACACAGGTAATGCGTGCAGCGAGTGTGTGACACAGGTAATGCGTGCAGCGAGTGTGTGACACAGGTAATGCGTGCAGCGAGCGTGTGACACAGGTAATGCGTGCAGTGAGCGTGTGACACAGGTAATGCGTGCAGCGAGTGTGTGACACAGGTAATGCGTGCAGTGAGCGTGTGACACAGGTAATGCGTGCAGTGAGTGTGTGACACAGGTGGTGCGTGCAGTGAGTGTGTGACACAGGTAAAGCGTGCATGACACAGGTGATGCGTGCAGCGAGTGTGTGACACAGGTAATGCGTGCAGTGAGTGTGTGACACAGGTAATGCGTGCAGCGAGTGTGTGACACAGGTAATGCGTGCAGCGAGTGTGTGACACAGGTAATGCGTGCAGCGAGCGTGTGACACAGGTAATGCGTGCAGTGAGCGTGTGACACAGGTAATGCGTGCAGCGAGTGTGTGACACAGGTAATGCGTGCAGTGAGCGTGTGACACAGGTAATGCGTGCAGTGAGTGTGTGACACAGGTAATGCGTGCAGTGAGTGTGTGACACAGGTAATGCGTGCAGCGAGTGTGTGACACAGGTAATGCGTGCAGCGAGTGTGTGACACAGGTGATGCGTGCAGCGAGTGTGTGACACAGGTAATGCGTGCATGACACAGGTAATGCGTGCAGCGAGTGTGTGACACAGGTAATGCGTGCAGTGAGTGTGTGACACAGGTAATGCGTGCAGCGAGTGTGTGACACAGGTAATGCGTGCAGCGAGCGTGTGACACAGGTAATGCGTGCAGTGAGCGTGTGACACAGGTAATGCGTGCATGACACAGGTGATGCGTGCATGACACAGGTAATGCGTGCAGCGAGTGTGTGACACAGGTAATGCGTGCATGACACAGGTGATGCGTGCAGCGAGTGTGTGACACAGGTAATGCGTGCATGACACAGGTAATGCGTGCAGCGAGTGTGTGACACAGGTAATGCGTGCAGTGAGTGTGTGACACAGGTAATGCGTGCAGCGAGTGTGTGACACAGGTAATGCGTGCAGCGAGCGTGTGACACAGGTAATGCGTGCAGTGAGCGTGTGACACAGGTAATGCGTGCAGCGAGTGTGTGACACAGGTAATGCGTGCAGTGAGCGTGTGACACAGGTAATGCGTGCAGTGAGTGTGTGACACAGGTAATGCGTGCAGTGAGTGTGTGACACAGGTAATGCGTGCAGCGAGTGTGTGACACAGGTGATGCGTGCAGCGAGTGTGTGACACAGGTAATGCGTGCATGACACAGGTGATGCGTGCAGCGAGTGTGTGACACAGGTAATGCGTGCATGACACAGGTGATGCGTGCAGCGAGTGTGTGACACAGGTAATGCGTGCAGTGAGTGTGTGACACAGGTGGTGCGTGCAGTGAGTGTGTGACACAGGTAAAGCGTGCATGACACAGGTGATGCGTGCAGCGAGTGTGTGACACAGGTAATGCGTGCATGACACAGGTGATGCGTGCAGTGAGTGTGTGACACAGGTAATGCGTGCATGACACAGGTAATGCGTGCAGCGAGTGTGTGACACAGGTAATGCGTGCAGTGAGTGTGTGACACAGGTAATGCGTGCAGCGAGTGTGTGACACAGGTAATGCGTGCAGCGAGTGTGTGACACAGGTAATGCGTGCAGCGAGCGTGTGACACAGGTAATGCGTGCAGTGAGCGTGTGACACAGGTAATGCGTGCAGCGAGTGTGTGACACAGGTAATGCGTGCAGTGAGCGTGTGACACAGGTAATGCGTGCAGTGAGTGTGTGACACAGGTAATGCGTGCAGTGAGTGTGTGACACAGGTAATGCGTGCAGCGAGTGTGTGACACAGGTAATGCGTGCAGCGAGTGTGTGACACAGGTGATGCGTGCAGCGAGTGTGTGACACAGGTAATGCGTGCATGACACAGGTAATGCGTGCAGCGAGTGTGTGACACAGGTAATGCGTGCAGTGAGTGTGTGACACAGGTAATGCGTGCAGCGAGTGTGTGACACAGGTAATGCGTGCAGCGAGCGTGTGACACAGGTAATGCGTGCAGTGAGCGTGTGACACAGGTAATGCGTGCAGCGAGTGTGTGACACAGGTAATGCGTGCAGTGAGCGTGTGACACAGGTAATGCGTGCAGTGAGTGTGTGACACAGGTAATGCGTGCAGTGAGTGTGTGACACAGGTAATGCGTGCAGCGAGTGTGTGACACAGGTAATGCGTGCATGACACAGGTGATGCGTGCAGCGAGTGTGTGACACAGGTAATGCGTGCAGTGAGTGTGTGACACAGGTAATGCGTGCATGACACAGGTAATGCGTGCAGTGAGTGTGTGACACAGGTAATGCGCGCATGACACAGGTAATGCGTGCAGTGAGTGTGTGACACAGGTAATGCGCGCATGACACAGGTAATGCGTGCAGTGAGTGTGTGACACAGGTAATGCGCGCATGACACAGGTAATGCGTGCAGTGAGTGTGTGACACAGGTAATGCGTGCAGTGAGTGTGTGACACAGGTAATGCGTGCAGTGAGTGTGTGACACAGGTGATGCGTGCAGTGAGTGTGTGACACAGGTAATGCGTGCAGCGAGTGTGTGACACAGGTGATGCGTGCAGCGAGTGTGTGACACAGGTAATGCGTGCATGACACAGGTAATGCGTGCAGCGAGTGTGTGACACAGGTAATGCGTGCAGTGAGTGTGTGACACAGGTAATGCGTGCAGCGAGTGTGTGACACAGGTAATGCGTGCAGCGAGCGTGTGACACAGGTAATGCGTGCAGTGAGCGTGTGACACAGGTAATGCGTGCAGCGAGTGTGTGACACAGGTAATGCGTGCAGTGAGCGTGTGACACAGGTAATGCGTGCAGTGAGTGTGTGACACAGGTAATGCGTGCAGTGAGTGTGTGACACAGGTAATGCGTGCAGCGAGTGTGTGACACAGGTGATGCGTGCAGCGAGTGTGTGACACAGGTAATGCGTGCATGACACAGGTGATGCGTGCAGCGAGTGTGTGACACAGGTAATGCGTGCATGACACAGGTGATGCGTGCAGCGAGTGTGTGACACAGGTAATGCGTGCAGTGAGTGTGTGACACAGGTGGTGCGTGCAGTGAGTGTGTGACACAGGTAAAGCGTGCATGACACAGGTGATGCGTGCAGCGAGTGTGTGACACAGGTAATGCGTGCATGACACAGGTGATGCGTGCAGTGAGTGTGTGACACAGGTAATGCGTGCAGTGAGTGTTTGACACAGGTAATGCGTGCAGTGAGTGTGTGACACAGGTAATGCGTGCATGACACAGGTGATGCGTGCAGTGAGTGTGTGACACAGGTAATGCGTGCAGTGAGTGTGTGACACAGGTGATGCGTGCAGTGAGTGTGTGACACAGGTAATGCGTGCAGTGAGTGTGTGACACAGGTAATGCGTGCATGACACAGGTAATGCGTGCAGCGAGTGTGTGACACAGGTAATGCGTGCAGTGAGTGTGTGACACAGGTAATGCGTGCAGTGAGTGTGTGACACAGGTAATGCGTGCAGCGAGTGTGTGACACAGGTAATGCGTGCAGCGAGCGTGTGACACAGGTAATGCGTGCAGTGAGCGTGTGACACAGGTAATGCGTGCAGCGAGTGTGTGACACAGGTAATGCGTGCAGTGAGCGTGTGACACAGGTAATGCGTGCAGTGAGTGTGTGACACAGGTAATGCGTGCAGTGAGTGTGTGACACAGGTAATGCGTGCAGCGAGTGTGTGACACAGGTGATGCGTGCAGCGAGTGTGTGACACAGGTAATGCGTGCATGACACAGGTAATGCGTGCAGCGAGTGTGTGACACAGGTAATGCGTGCAGTGAGTGTGTGACACAGGTAATGCGTGCAGCGAGTGTGTGACACAGGTAATGCGTGCAGCGAGCGTGTGACACAGGTAATGCGTGCAGTGAGCGTGTGACACAGGTAAT
This sequence comes from Entelurus aequoreus, assembly GCF_033978785.1. Lineage (NCBI taxonomy): Eukaryota > Metazoa > Chordata > Actinopteri > Syngnathiformes > Syngnathidae > Entelurus > Entelurus aequoreus. The sequence goes on along the minus strand of NC_084737.1, from coordinate 8,569,817 downwards.
GCGTGCAGCGAGTGTGTGACACAGGTAATGCGTGCAGTGAGCGTGTGACACAGGTAATGCGTGCAGTGAGTGTGTGACACAGGTAATGCGTGCAGTGAGTGTGTGACACAGGTAATGCGTGCAGCGAGTGTGTGACACAGGTAATGCGTGCATGACACAGGTGATGCGTGCAGCGAGTGTGTGACACAGGTAATGCGTGCAGTGAGTGTGTGACACAGGTAATGCGCGCATGACACAGGTAATGCGTGCAGTGAGTGTGTGACACAGGTGGTGCGTGCAGTGAGTGTGTGACACAGGTAAAGCGTGCATGACACAGGTGATGCGTGCAGCGAGTGTGTGACACAGGTAATGCGTGCATGACACAGGTGATGCGTGCAGTGAGTGTGTGACACAGGTAATGCGTGCATGACACAGGTGATGCGTGCAGTGAGTGTGTGACACAGGTAATGCGTGCAGCGAGTGTGTGACACAGGTAATGCGTGCAGTGAGTGTGTGACACAGGTAATGCGTGCAGCGAGTGTGTGACACAGGTAATGCGTGCAGCGAGTGTGTGACACAGGTAATGCGTGCAGCGAGCGTGTGACACAGGTAATGCGTGCAGTGAGCGTGTGACACAGGTAATGCGTGCAGCGAGTGTGTGACACAGGTAATGCGTGCAGTGAGCGTGTGACACAGGTAATGCGTGCAGTGAGTGTGTGACACAGGTAATGCGTGCAGTGAGTGTGTGACACAGGTAATGCGTGCAGCGAGTGTGTGACACAGGTAATGCGTGCAGCGAGTGTGTGACACAGGTGATGCGTGCAGCGAGTGTGTGACACAGGTAATGCGTGCATGACACAGGTGATGCGTGCAGTGAGTGTGTGACACAGGTAATGCGTGCAGTGAGTGTGTGACACAGGTAATGCGTGCAGTGAGTGTGTGACACAGGTAATGCGTGCAGTGAGTGTGTGACACAGGTAATGCGTGCAGTGAGTGTGTGACACAGGTAATGCGTGCAGTGAGTGTGTGACACAGGTAATGCGTGCAGTGAGTGTGTGACACAGGTAATGCGTGCAGTGAGTGTGTGACACAGGTAATGCGTGCAGCGAGTGTGTGACACAGGTAATGCGTGCAGTGAGTGTGTGACACAGGTCATGCGTGCAGCGAGTGTGTGACACAGGTAATGCGTGCAGCGAGTGTGTGACACAGGTAATACGTGCAGTGAGTGTGTGACACAGGTAATGCGTGCAGTGAGTGTGTGACACAGGTAATGCGTGCATGACACAGGTAATGCGTGCAGCGAGTGTGTGACACAGGTAATGCGTGCATGACACAGGTAATGCGTGCAGCGAGTGTGTGACACAGGTAATGCGTGCAGTGAGTGTGTGACACAGGTCATGCGTGCAGCGAGTGTGTGACACAGGTAATGCGTGCAGCGAGTGTGTGACACAGGTAATGCGTGCAGCGAGTGTGTGACACAGGTAATGCGTGCAGTGAGTGTGTGACACAGGTGATGCGTGCATGACACAGGTAATGCGTGCAGCGAGTGTGTGACACAGGTAATGCGTGCAGTGAGTGTGTGACACAGGTAATGCGTGCATGACACAGGTAATGCGTGCAGCGAGTGTGTGACACAGGTAATGCGTGCAGTGAGTGTGTGACACAGGTAATGCGTGCAGCGAGTGTGTGACACAGGTAATGCGTGCAGCGAGCGTGTGACACAGGTAATGCGTGCAGTGAGCGTGTGACACAGGTAATGCGTGCAGCGAGTGTGTGACACAGGTAATGCGTGCAGTGAGCGTGTGACACAGGTAATGCGTGCAGTGAGTGTGTGACACAGGTAATGCGTGCAGTGAGTGTGTGACACAGGTAATGCGTGCAGTGAGTGTGTGACACAGGTAATGCGTGCAGCGAGTGTGTGACACAGGTGATGCGTGCAGCGAGTGTGTGACACAGGTAATGCGTGCATGACACAGGTGATGCGTGCAGCGAGTGTGTGACACAGGTAATGCGTGCAGTGAGTGTGTGACACAGGTGGTGCGTGCAGTGAGTGTGTGACACAGGTAAAGCGTGCATGACACAGGTGATGCGTGCAGCGAGTGTGTGACACAGGTAATGCGTGCATGACACAGGTGATGCGTGCAGTGAGTGTGTGACACAGGTAATGCGTGCATGACACAGGTAATGCGTGCAGCGAGTGTGTGACACAGGTAATGCGTGCAGTGAGTGTGTGACACAGGTAATGCGTGCAGCGAGTGTGTGACACAGGTAATGCGTGCAGCGAGTGTGTGACACAGGTAATGCGTGCAGCGAGCGTGTGACACAGGTAATGCGTGCAGTGAGCGTGTGACACAGGTAATGCGTGCAGCGAGTGTGTGACACAGGTAATGCGTGCAGTGAGCGTGTGACACAGGTAATGCGTGCAGTGAGTGTGTGACACAGGTAATGCGTGCAGTGAGTGTGTGACACAGGTAATGCGTGCAGCGAGTGTGTGACACAGGTAATGCGTGCAGCGAGTGTGTGACACAGGTGATGCGTGCAGCGAGTGTGTGACACAGGTAATGCGTGCATGACACAGGTAATGCGTGCAGCGAGTGTGTGACACAGGTAATGCGTGCAGTGAGTGTGTGACACAGGTAATGCGTGCAGCGAGTGTGTGACACAGGTAATGCGTGCAGCGAGCGTGTGACACAGGTAATGCGTGCAGTGAGCGTGTGACACAGGTAATGCGTGCATGACACAGGTGATGCGTGCATGACACAGGTAATGCGTGCAGCGAGTGTGTGACACAGGTAATGCGTGCATGACACAGGTGATGCGTGCAGCGAGTGTGTGACACAGGTAATGCGTGCATGACACAGGTGATGCGTGCAGCGAGTGTGTGACACAGGTAATGCGTGCAGTGAGTGTGTGACACAGGTAATGCGTGCAGCGAGTGTGTGACACAGGTAATGCGTGCAGCGAGCGTGTGACACAGGTAATGCGTGCAGTGAGCGTGTGACACAGGTAATGCGTGCAGCGAGTGTGTGACACAGGTAATGCGTGCAGTGAGCGTGTGACACAGGTAATGCGTGCAGTGAGTGTGTGACACAGGTAATGCGTGCAGTGAGTGTGTGACACAGGTAATGCGTGCAGCGAGTGTGTGACACAGGTGATGCGTGCAGCGAGTGTGTGACACAGGTAATGCGTGCATGACACAGGTGATGCGTGCAGCGAGTGTGTGACACAGGTAATGCGTGCATGACACAGGTAATGCGTGCAGCGAGTGTGTGACACAGGTAATGCGTGCAGTGAGTGTGTGACACAGGTAATGCGTGCAGTGAGTGTGTGACACAGGTAATGCGTGCAGCGAGTGTGTGACACAGGTAATGCGTGCAGCGAGTGTGTGACACAGGTAATGCGTGCAGCGAGCGTGTGACACAGGTAATGCGTGCAGTGAGCGTGTGACACAGGTAATGCGTGCAGCGAGTGTGTGACACAGGTAATGCGTGCAGTGAGCGTGTGACACAGGTAATGCGTGCAGTGAGTGTGTGACACAGGTAATGCGTGCAGCGAGTGTGTGACACAGGTAATGCGTGCAGCGAGTGTGTGACACAGGTAATGCGTGCAGCGAGTGTGTGACACAGGTGATGCGTGCAGCGAGTGTGTGACACAGGTAATGCGTGCATGACACAGGTGATGCGTGCAGTGAGTGTGTGACACAGGTAATGCGTGCAGTGAGTGTGTGACACAGGTAATGCGTGCAGTGAGTGTGTGACACAGGTAATGCGTGCAGTGAGTGTGTGACACAGGTAATGCGTGCAGTGAGTGTGTGACACAGGTAATGCGTGCAGTGAGTGTGTGACACAGGTAATGCGTGCAGTGAGTGTGTGACACAGGTAATGCGTGCAGTGAGTGTGTGACACAGGTAATGCGTGCAGCGAGTGTGTGACACAGGTAATGCGTGCAGCGAGTGTGTGACACAGGTAATGCGTGCAGTGAGTGTGTGACACAGGTCATGCGTGCAGCGAGTGTGTGACACAGGTAATGCGTGCAGCGAGTGTGTGACACAGGTAATACGTGCAGTGAGTGTGTGACACAGGTAATGCGTGCAGTGAGTGTGTGACACAGGTAATGCGTGCATGACACAGGTAATGCGTGCAGCGAGTGTGTGACACAGGTAATGCGTGCATGACACAGGTAATGCGTGCAGCGAGTGTGTGACACAGGTAATGCGTGCAGTGAGTGTGTGACACAGGTCATGCGTGCAGCGAGTGTGTGACACAGGTAATGCGTGCAGCGAGTGTGTGACACAGGTAATGCGTGCAGCGAGTGTGTGACACAGGTAATGCGTGCAGTGAGTGTGTGACACAGGTGATGCGTGCATGACACAGGTAATGCGTGCAGTGAGTGTGTGACACAGGTAATGCGTGCAGTGAGTGTGTGACACAGGTCATGCGTGCATGACACAGGTAATGCGTGCATGACACAGGTAATGCGTGCAGTGAGTGTGTGACACAGGTGATGCGTGCAGCGAGTGTGTGACACAGGTAAAGTGTGCATAACACAGGTAATGCGTGCATGACACAGGTAATGCGTGCAGTGAGTGTGTGACACAGGTGATGCGTGCAGCGAGTGTGTGACACAGGTAAAGTGTGCATAACACAGGTAATGCGTGCAGCGAGTGTGTGACACAGGTAATGCGTGCAGTGAGCGTGTGACACAGGTAATGCGTGCAGTGAGTGTGTGACACAGGTAATGCGTGCAGTGAGTGTGTGACACAGGTAATGCGTGCAGTGAGTGTGTGACACAGGTAATGCGTGCAGTGAGTGTGTGACACAGGTAATGCGTGCAGCGAGTGTGTGACACAGGTAATGCGTGCAGCGAGTGTGTGACACAGGTGATGCGTGCAGCGAGTGTGTGACACAGGTAATGCGTGCATGACACAGGTGATGCGTGCAGTGAGTGTGTGACACAGGTAATGCGTGCAGTGAGTGTGTGACACAGGTAATGCGTGCAGTGAGTGTGTGACACAGGTAATGCGTGCAGTGAGTGTGTGACACAGGTAATGCGTGCAGTGAGTGTGTGACACAGGTAATGCGTGCAGTGAGTGTGTGACACAGGTAATGCGTGCAGTGAGTGTGTGACACAGGTAATGCGTGCAGTGAGTGTGTGACACAGGTAATGCGTGCAGCGAGTGTGTGACACAGGTAATGCGTGCAGCGAGTGTGTGACACAGGTAATGCGTGCAGTGAGTGTGTGACACAGGTCATGCGTGCAGCGAGTGTGTGACACAGGTAATGCGTGCAGCGAGTGTGTGACACAGGTAATACGTGCAGTGAGTGTGTGACACAGGTAATGCGTGCAGTGAGTGTGTGACACAGGTAATGCGTGCATGACACAGGTAATGCGTGCAGCGAGTGTGTGACACAGGTAATGCGTGCATGACACAGGTAATGCGTGCAGCGAGTGTGTGACACAGGTAATGCGTGCATGACACAGGTAATGCGTGCAGTGAGTGTGTGACACAGGTAATGCGTGCATGACACAGGTAATGCGTGCAGCGAGTGTGTGACACAGGTAATGCGTGCATGACACAGGTAATGCGTGCAGTGAGTGTGTGACACAGGTCATGCGTGCAGCGAGTGTGTGACACAGGTAATGCGTGCAGCGAGTGTGTGACACAGGTAATGCGTGCAGCGAGTGTGTGACACAGGTAATGCGTGCAGTGAGTGTGTGACACAGGTGATGCGTGCATGACACAGGTAATGCGTGCAGCGAGTGTGTGACACAGGTAATGCGTGCAGTGAGTGTGTGACACAGGTCATGCGTGCAGCGAGTGTGTGACACAGGTAAAGTGTGCATGACACAGGTAATGCGTGCATGACACAGGTAATGCGTGCAGTGAGTGTGTGACACAGGTGATGCGTGCAGCGAGTGTGTGACACAGGTAAAGTGTGCATAACACAGGTAATGCGTGCAGCGAGTGTGTGACACAGGTAATGCGTGCATGACACAGGTGATGCGTGCATGACACAGGTGATGCGTGCAGCGAGTGTGTGACACAGGTAATGCGTGCAGCGAGTGTGTGACACAGGTAATGCGTGCAGCGAGTGTGTGACACAGGTAATGCGTGCAGCGAGTGTGTGACACAGGTAATGCGTGCAGTGAGTGTGTGACACAGGTAATGCGTGCAGCGAGTGTGTGACACAGGTAATGCGTGCAGCGAGTGTGTGACACAGGTAATGCGTGCAGTGAGTGTGTGACACAGGTAATGCGTGCAGCGAGTGTGTGACACAGGTAATGCGTGCAGCGAGTGTGTGACACAGGTAATGCGTGCAGCGAGTGTGTGACACAGGTAATGCGTGCAGTGAGTGTGTGACACAGGTAATGCGTGCAGCGAGTGTGTGACACAGGTAATGCGTGCATGACACAGGTGATGCGTGCATGACACAGGTGATGCGTGCAGCGAGTGTGTGACACAGGTAATGCGTGCAGCGAGTGTGTGACACAGGTAATGCGTGCAGCGAGTGTGTGACACAGGTAATACGTGCAGTGAGTGTGTGACACAGGTAATGCGTGCAGTGAGTGTGTGACACAGGTAATGCGTGCAGCGAGTGTGTGACACAGGTGATGCGTGCAGTGAGTGTGTGACACAGGTAATGCGTGCAGTGAGTGTGTGACACAGGTAATGCGTGCATGACACAGGTAATCCGTGCAGTGAGTGTGTGACACAGGTAAAGCGTGCATGACGCAGGTAATGCGTGCAGTAAGTGTGTGACACAGGTAATGCGTGCATGACACAGGTGATGCGTGCAGTGAGTGTGTGACACAGGTAATGCGTGCAGTGAGTGTGTGACACAGGTAATGCGTGCATGACACAGGTAATGCGTGCAGTGAGTGTGTGACACAGGTAATGCGCGCATGACACAGGTAATGCGTGCAGTGAGTGTGTGACACAGGTAATGCGCGCATGACACAGGTAATGCGTGCAGTGAGTGTGTGACACAGGTAATGCGCGCATGACACAGGTAATGCGTGCAGTGAGTGTGTGACACAGGTAATGCGTGCAGTGAGTGTGTGACACAGGTAATGCGTGCAGTGAGTGTGTGACACAGGTGATGCGTGCAGTGAGTGTGTGACACAGGTAATGCGTGCATGACACAGGTGATGCGTGCAGCGAGTGTGTGACACAGGTAATGCGTGCATGACACAGGTAATGCGTGCAGCGAGTGTGTGACACAGGTAATGCGTGCAGTGAGTGTGTGACACAGGTAATGCGTGCAGCGAGTGTGTGACACAGGTAATGCGTGCAGCGAGCGTGTGACACAGGTAATGCGTGCAGTGAGCGTGTGACACAGGTAATGCGTGCAGCGAGTGTGTGACACAGGTAATGCGTGCAGTGAGCGTGTGACACAGGTAATGCGTGCAGTGAGTGTGTGACACAGGTAATGCGTGCAGTGAGTGTGTGACACAGGTAATGCGTGCAGCGAGTGTGTGACACAGGTGATGCGTGCAGCGAGTGTGTGACACAGGTAATGCGTGCATGACACAGGTGATGCGTGCAGCGAGTGTGTGACACAGGTAATGCGTGCATGACACAGGTGATGCGTGCAGCGAGTGTGTGACACAGGTAATGCGTGCAGTGAGTGTGTGACACAGGTGATGCGTGCAGCGAGTGTGTGACACAGGTAATGCGTGCATGACACAGGTGATGCGTGCAGTGAGTGTGTGACACAGGTAATGCGTGCATGACACAGGTAATGCGTGCAGCGAGTGTGTGACACAGGTAATGCGTGCAGTGAGTGTGTGACACAGGTAATGCGTGCAGCGAGTGTGTGACACAGGTAATGCGTGCAGCGAGTGTGTGACACAGGTAATGCGTGCAGCGAGCGTGTGACACAGGTAATGCGTGCAGTGAGCGTGTGACACAGGTAATGCGTGCAGCGAGTGTGTGACACAGGTAATGCGTGCAGTGAGCGTGTGACACAGGTAATGCGTGCAGTGAGTGTGTGACACAGGTAATGCGTGCAGTGAGTGTGTGACACAGGTAATGCGTGCAGCGAGTGTGTGACACAGGTAATGCGTGCAGCGAGTGTGTGACACAGGTGATGCGTGCAGCGAGTGTGTGACACAGGTAATGCGTGCATGACACAGGTAATGCGTGCAGCGAGTGTGTGACACAGGTAATGCGTGCAGTGAGTGTGTGACACAGGTAATGCGTGCAGCGAGTGTGTGACACAGGTAATGCGTGCAGCGAGCGTGTGACACAGGTAATGCGTGCAGTGAGCGTGTGACACAGGTAATGCGTGCAGCGAGTGTGTGACACAGGTAATGCGTGCAGTGAGCGTGTGACACAGGTAATGCGTGCAGTGAGTGTGTGACACAGGTAATGCGTGCAGTGAGTGTGTGACACAGGTAATGCGTGCAGCGAGTGTGTGACACAGGTAATGCGTGCATGACACAGGTGATGCGTGCAGCGAGTGTGTGACACAGGTAATGCGTGCATGACACAGGTGATGCGTGCAGCGAGTGTGTGACACAGGTAATGCGCGCATGACACAGGTGATGCGTGCAGCGAGTGTGTGACACAGGTAATGCGTGCATGACACAGGTAATGCGTGCAGTGAGTGTGTGACACAGGTAATGCGCGCATGACACAGGTAATGCGTGCAGTGAGTGTGTGACACAGGTGGTGCGTGCAGTGAGTGTGTGACACAGGTAAAGCGTGCATGACACAGGTGATGCGTGCAGCGAGTGTGTGACACAGGTAATGCGTGCATGACACAGGTGATGCGTGCAGTGAGTGTGTGACACAGGTAATGCGTGCATGACACAGGTAATGCGTGCAGCGAGTGTGTGACACAGGTAATGCGTGCAGTGAGTGTGTGACACAGGTAATGCGTGCAGCGAGTGTGTGACACAGGTAATGCGTGCAGCGAGTGTGTGACACAGGTAATGCGTGCAGCGAGCGTGTGACACAGGTAATGCGTGCAGTGAGCGTGTGACACAGGTAATGCGTGCAGCGAGTGTGTGACACAGGTAATGCGTGCAGTGAGCGTGTGACACAGGTAATGCGTGCAGTGAGTGTGTGACACAGGTAATGCGTGCAGTGAGTGTGTGACACAGGTAATGCGTGCAGCGAGTGTGTGACACAGGTAATGCGTGCAGCGAGTGTGTGACACAGGTGATGCGTGCAGCGAGTGTGTGACACAGGTAATGCGTGCATGACACAGGTGATGCGTGCAGTGAGTGTGTGACACAGGTAATGCGTGCAGTGAGTGTGTGACACAGGTAATGCGTGCAGTGAGTGTGTGACACAGGTAATGCGTGCAGTGAGTGTGTAACACAGGTAATGCGTGCAGTGAGTGTGTGACACAGGTAATGCGTGCAGTGAGTGTGTGACACAGGTAATGCGTGCAGTGAGTGTGTGACACAGGTAATGCGTGCAGTGAGTGTGTGACACAGGTAATGCGTGCAGCGAGTGTGTGACACAGGTAATGCGTGCAGCGAGTGTGTGACACAGGTAATGCGTGCAGTGAGTGTGTGACACAGGTCATGCGTGCAGCGAGTGTGTGACACAGGTAATGCGTGCAGCGAGTGTGTGACACAGGTAATACGTGCAGTGAGTGTGTGACACAGGTAATGCGTGCAGTGAGTGTGTGACACAGGTAATGCGTGCATGACACAGGTAATGCGTGCAGCGAGTGTGTGACACAGGTAATGCGTGCATGACACAGGTAATGCGTGCAGCGAGTGTGTGACACAGGTAATGCGTGCAGTGAGTGTGTGACACAGGTCATGCGTGCAGCGAGTGTGTGACACAGGTAATGCGTGCAGCGAGTGTGTGACACAGGTAATGCGTGCAGCGAGTGTGTGACACAGGTAATGCGTGCAGTGAGTGTGTGACACAGGTGATGCGTGCATGACACAGGTAATGCGTGCAGCGAGTGTGTGACACAGGTAATGCGTGCAGTGAGTGTGTGACACAGGTAATGCGTGCATGACACAGGTAATGCGTGCAGTGAGTGTGTGACACAGGTAATGCGTGCAGCGAGTGTGTGACACAGGTAATGCGTGCAGTGAGTGTGTGACACAGGTAATGCGTGCAGCGAGTGTGTGACACAGGTAATGCGTGCAGTGAGCGTGTGACACAGGTAATGCGTGCAGTGAGTGTGTGACACAGGTAATGCGTGCAGTGAGTGTGTGACACAGGTAATGCGTGCAGTGAGTGTGTGACACAGGTAATGCGTGCAGCGAGTGTGTGACACAGGTGATGCGTGCAGCGAGTGTGTGACACAGGTGATGCGTGCATGACACAGGTGATGCGTGCAGCGAGTGTGTGACACAGGTAATGCGTGCAGTGAGTGTGTGACACAGGTGGTGCGTGCAGTGAGTGTGTGACACAGGTAAAGCGTGCATGACACAGGTGATGCGTGCAGCGAGTGTGTGACACAGGTAATGCGTGCATGACACAGGTGATGCGTGCAGTGAGTGTGTGACACAGGTAATGCGTGCATGACACAGGTAATGCGTGCAGCGAGTGTGTGACACAGGTAATGCGTGCAGTGAGTGTGTGACACAGGTAATGCGTGCAGCGAGTGTGTGACACAGGTAATGCGTGCAGCGAGTGTGTGACACAGGTAATGCGTGCAGTGAGCGTGTGACACAGGTAATGCGTGCAGCGAGTGTGTGACACAGGTAATGCGTGCAGTGAGCGTGTGACACAGGTAATGCGTGCAGTGAGTGTGTGACACAGGTAATGCGTGCAGTGAGTGTGTGACACAGGTAATGCGTGCAGCGAGTGTGTGACACAGGTAATGCGTGCAGCGAGTGTGTGACACAGGTAATGCGTGCAGCGAGTGTGTGACACAGGTGATGCGTGCAGCGAGTGTGTGACACAGGTAATGCGTGCATGACACAGGTGATGCGTGCAGTGAGTGTGTGACACAGGTAATGCGTGCAGTGAGTGTGTGACACAGGTAATGCGTGCAGTGAGTGTGTGACACAGGTAATGCGTGCAGTGAGTGTGTGACACAGGTAATGCGTGCAGTGAGTGTGTGACACAGGTGATGCGTGCAGTGAGTGTGTGACACAGGTAATGCGTGCAGTGAGTGTGTGACACAGGTAATGCGTGCAGTGAGTGTGTGACACAGGTAATGCGTGCAGTGAGTGTGTGACACAGGTAATGCGTGCAGTGAGTGTGTGACACAGGTAATGCGTGCAGTGAGTGTGTGACACAGGTAATGCGTGCAGCGAGTGTGTGACACAGGTGATGCGTGCAGTGAGTGTGTGACACAGGTAATGCGTGCAGTGAGTGTGTGACACAGGTAATGCGTGCAGTGAGTGTGTGACACAGGTAATGCGTGCAGTGAGTGTGTGACACAGGTAATGCGTGCAGTGAGTGTGTGACACAGGTAATGCGTGCAGTGAGTGTGTGACACAGGTAATGCGTGCAGTGAGTGTGTGACACAGGTAATGCGTGCAGTGAGTGTGTGACACAGGTAATGCGTGCAGTGAGTGTGTGACACAGGTAATGCGTGCAGCGAGTGTGTGACACAGGTAATGCGTGCAGTGAGTGTGTGACACAGGTAATGCGTGCAGCGAGTGTGTGACACAGGTGATGCGTGCAGTGAGTGTGTGACACAGGTAATGCGTGCAGTGAGTGTGTGACACAGGTAATGCGTGCAGTGAGTGTGTGACACAGGTAATGCGTGCAGCGAGTGTGTGACACAGGTAATGCGTGCAGTGAGTGTGTGACACAGGTAATGCGTGCAGTGAGTGTGTGACACAGGTAATGCGTGCAGTGAGTGTGTGACACAGGTAATGCGTGCAGCGAGTGTGTGACACAGGTAATGCGTGCAGCGAGTGTGTGACACAGGTAATGCGTGCAGTGAGTGTGTGACACAGGTCATGCGTGCAGCGAGTGTGTGACACAGGTAATGCGTGCAGCGAGTGTGTGACACAGGTAATACGTGCAGTGAGTGTGTGACACAGGTAATGCGTGCAGTGAGTGTGTGACACAGGTAATGCGTGCATGACACAGGTAATGCGTGCAGCGAGTGTGTGACACAGGTAATGCGTGCATGACACAGGTAATGCGTGCAGCGAGTGTGTGACACAGGTAATGCGTGCAGTGAGTGTGTGACACAGGTCATGCGTGCAGCGAGTGTGTGACACAGGTAATGCGTGCAGCGAGTGTGTGACACAGGTAATGCGTGCAGCGAGTGTGTGACACAGGTAATGCGTGCAGTGAGTGTGTGACACAGGTGATGCGTGCATGACACAGGTAATGCGTGCAGCGAGTGTGTGACACAGGTAATGCGTGCAGTGAGTGTGTGACACAGGTAATGCGTGCATGACACAGGTAATGCGTGCAGTGAGTGTGTGACACAGGTAATGCGTGCAGTGAGTGTGTGACACAGGTCATGCGTGCAGCGAGTGTGTGACACAGGTAAAGTGTGCATGACACAGGTAATGCGTGCATGACACAGGTAATGCGTGCAGCGAGTGTGTGACACAGGTAAAGTGTGCATAACACAGGTAATGCGTGCAGCGAGTGTGTGACACAGGTAATGCGTGCATGACACAGGTGATGCGTGCATGACACAGGTGATGCGTGCAGCGAGTGTGTGACACAGGTAATGCGTGCAGTGAGTGTGTGACACAGGTAATGCGTGCAGTGAGTGTGTGACACAGGTAATGCGTGCAGCGAGTGTGTGACACAGGTAATGCGTGCAGTGAGTGTGTGACACAGGTAATGCGTGCAGTGAGTGTGTGACACAGGTAATGCGTGCAGCGAGTGTGTGACACAGGTAATGCGTGCAGCGAGTGTGTGACACAGGTGATGCGTGCAGCGAGTGTGTGACACAGGTAATGCGTGCATGACACAGGTGATGCGTGCAGTGAGTGTGTGACACAGGTAATGCGTGCAGTGAGTGTGTGACACAGGTAATGCGTGCAGTGAGTGTGTGACACAGGTAATGCGTGCAGTGAGTGTGTGACACAGGTAATGCGTGCAGTGAGTGTGTGACACAGGTAATGCGTGCAGTGAGTGTGTGACACAGGTAATGCGTGCAGTGAGTGTGTGACACAGGTAATGCGTGCAGTGAGTGTGTGACACAGGTAATGCGTGCAGCGAGTGTGTGACACAGGTAATGCGTGCAGCGAGTGTGTGACACAGGTAATGCGTGCAGTGAGTGTGTGACACAGGTCATGCGTGCAGCGAGTGTGTGACACAGGTAATGCGTGCAGCGAGTGTGTGACACAGGTAATACGTGCAGTGAGTGTGTGACACAGGTAATGCGTGCAGTGAGTGTGTGACACAGGTAATGCGTGCATGACACAGGTAATGCGTGCAGCGAGTGTGTGACACAGGTAATGCGTGCATGACACAGGTAATGCGTGCAGCGAGTGTGTGACACAGGTAATGCGTGCAGTGAGTGTGTGACACAGGTCATGCGTGCAGCGAGTGTGTGACACAGGTAATGCGTGCAGCGAGTGTGTGACACAGGTAATGCGTGCAGCGAGTGTGTGACACAGGTAATGCGTGCAGTGAGTGTGTGACACAGGTGATGCGTGCATGACACAGGTAATGCGTGCAGCGAGTGTGTGACACAGGTAATGCGTGCAGTGAGTGTGTGACACAGGTCATGCGTGCAGCGAGTGTGTGACACAGGTAAAGTGTGCATGACACAGGTAATGCGTGCATGACACAGGTAATGCGTGCAGTGAGTGTGTGACACAGGTGATGCGTGCAGCGAGTGTGTGACACAGGTAAAGTGTGCATAACACAGGTAATGCGTGCAGCGAGTGTGTGACACAGGTAATGCGTGCATGACACAGGTGATGCGTGCATGACACAGGTGATGCGTGCAGCGAGTGTGTGACACAGGTAATGCGTGCAGCGAGTGTGTGACACAGGTAATGCGTGCAGCGAGTGTGTGACACAGGTAATGCGTGCAGCGAGTGTGTGACACAGGTAAAGCGTGCATGACACAGGTGATGCGTGCATGACACAGGTGATGCGTGCAGCGAGTGTGTGACACAGGTAATGCGTGCATGACACAGGTGATGCGTGCAGTGAGTGTGTGACACAGGTAATGCGTGCATAACACAGGTAATGCGTGCAGCGAGTGTGTGACACAGGTAATGCGTGCATGACACAGGTGATGCGTGCATGACACAGGTGATGCGTGCAGCGAGTGTGTGACACAGGTAATGCGTGCAGCGAGTGTGTGACACAGGTAATGCGTGCAGCGAGTGTGTGACACAGGTAATGCGTGCAGCGAGTGTGTGACACAGGTAAAGCGTGCATGACACAGGTAAAGCGTGCATGACACAGGTGATGCGTGCAGCGAGTGTGTGACACAGGTAATGCGTGCATGACACAGGTGATGCGTGCAGTGAGTGTGTGACACAGGTAATGCGTGCATGACACAGGTAATGCGTGCAGCGAGTGTGTGACACAGGTAATGCGTGCAGTGAGTGTGTGACACAGGTAATGCGTGCAGCGAGTGTGTGACACAGGTAATGCGTGCAGCGAGTGTGTGACACAGGTAATGCGTGCAGTGAGCGTGTGACACAGGTAATGCGTGCAGCGAGTGTGTGACACAGGTAATGCGTGCAGTGAGCGTGTGACACAGGTAATGCGTGCAGTGAGTGTGTGACACAGGTAATGCGTGCAGTGAGTGTGTGACACAGGTAATGCGTGCAGCGAGTGTGTGACACAGGTAATGCGTGCAGCGAGTGTGTGACACAGGTAATGCGTGCAGCGAGTGTGTGACACAGGTGATGCGTGCAGCGAGTGTGTGACACAGGTAATGCGTGCATGACACAGGTGATGCGTGCAGTGAGTGTGTGACACAGGTAATGCGTGCAGTGAGTGTGTGACACAGGTAATGCGTGCAGTGAGTGTGTGACACAGGTAATGCGTGCAGTGAGTGTGTGACACAGGTAATGCGTGCAGTGAGTGTGTGACACAGGTGATGCGTGCAGTGAGTGTGTGACACAGGTAATGCGTGCAGTGAGTGTGTGACACAGGTAATGCGTGCAGCGAGTGTGTGACACAGGTGATGCGTGCAGTGAGTGTGTGACACAGGTAATGCGTGCAGTGAGTGTGTGACACAGGTAATGCGTGCAGTGAGTGTGTGACACAGGTAATGCGTGCAGTGAGTGTGTGACACAGGTAATGCGTGCAGCGAGTGTGTGACACAGGTAATGCGTGCAGCGAGTGTGTGACACAGGTAATGCGTGCAGTGAGTGTGTGACACAGGTCATGCGTGCAGCGAGTGTGTGACACAGGTAATGCGTGCAGCGAGTGTGTGACACAGGTAATACGTGCAGTGAGTGTGTGACACAGGTAATGCGTGCAGTGAGTGTGTGACACAGGTAATGCGTGCATGACACAGGTAATGCGTGCAGCGAGTGTGTGACACAGGTAATGCGTGCATGACACAGGTAATGCGTGCAGCGAGTGTGTGACACAGGTAATGCGTGCAGTGAGTGTGTGACACAGGTCATGCGTGCAGCGAGTGTGTGACACAGGTAATGCGTGCAGCGAGTGTGTGACACAGGTAATGCGTGCAGCGAGTGTGTGACACAGGTAATGCGTGCAGTGAGTGTGTGACACAGGTGATGCGTGCATGACACAGGTAATGCGTGCAGCGAGTGTGTGACACAGGTAATGCGTGCAGTGAGTGTGTGACACAGGTAATGCGTGCATGACACAGGTAATGCGTGCAGTGAGTGTGTGACACAGGTCATGCGTGCAGTGAGTGTGTGACACAGGTCATGCGTGCAGCGAGTGTGTGACACAGGTAATGCGTGCAGTGAGTGTGTGACACAGGTCATGCGTGCAGCGAGTGTGTGACACAGGTAAAGTGTGCATGACACAGGTAATGCGTGCATGACACAGGTAATGCGTGCAGTGAGTGTGTGACACAGGTGATGCGTGCAGCGAGTGTGTGACACAGGTAAAGTGTGCATAACACAGGTAATGCGTGCAGCGAGTGTGTGACACAGGTAATGCGTGCATGACACAGGTGATGCGTGCATGACACAGGTGATGCGTGCAGCGAGTGTGTGACACAGGTAATGCGTGCAGTGAGTGTGTGACACAGGTAATGCGTGCAGTGAGTGTGTGACACAGGTAATGCGTGCAGCGAGTGTGTGACACAGGTAATGCGTGCAGTGAGTGTGTGACACAGGTAATGCGTGCAGTGAGTGTGTGACACAGGTAATGCGTGCAGCGAGTGTGTGACACAGGTAATGCGTGCAGCGAGTGTGTGACACAGGTGATGCGTGCAGCGAGTGTGTGACACAGGTAATGCGTGCATGACACAGGTGATGCGTGCAGTGAGTGTGTGACACAGGTAATGCGTGCAGTGAGTGTGTGACACAGGTAATGCGTGCAGTGAGTGTGTGACACAGGTAATGCGTGCAGTGAGTGTGTGACACAGGTAATGCGTGCAGTGAGTGTGTGACACAGGTAATGCGTGCAGTGAGTGTGTGACACAGGTAATGCGTGCAGTGAGTGTGTGACACAGGTAATGCGTGCAGTGAGTGTGTGACACAGGTAATGCGTGCAGCGAGTGTGTGACACAGGTAATGCGTGCAGCGAGTGTGTGACACAGGTAATGCGTGCAGTGAGTGTGTGACACAGGTCATGCGTGCAGCGAGTGTGTGACACAGGTAATGCGTGCAGCGAGTGTGTGACACAGGTAATACGTGCAGTGAGTGTGTGACACAGGTAATGCGTGCAGTGAGTGTGTGACACAGGTAATGCGTGCATGACACAGGTAATGCGTGCAGCGAGTGTGTGACACAGGTAATGCGTGCATGACACAGGTAATGCGTGCAGCGAGTGTGTGACACAGGTAATGCGTGCAGTGAGTGTGTGACACAGGTCATGCGTGCAGCGAGTGTGTGACACAGGTAATGCGTGCAGCGAGTGTGTGACACAGGTAATGCGTGCAGCGAGTGTGTGACACAGGTAATGCGTGCAGTGAGTGTGTGACACAGGTGATGCGTGCATGACACAGGTAATGCGTGCAGTGAGTGTGTGACACAGGTAATGCGTGCAGTGAGTGTGTGACACAGGTAATGCGTGCAGTGAGTGTGTGACACAGGTAATGCGTGCAGTGAGTGTGTGACACAGGTAATGCGTGCAGTGAGTGTGTGACACAGGTAATGCGTGCAGTGAGTGCATGACACAGGTAATGCGTGCATGACACAGGTAATGCGTGCAGTGAGTGTGTGACACAGGTGATGCGTGCAGCGAGTGTGTGACACAGGTAAAGTGTGCATAACACAGGTAATGCGTGCAGCGAGTGTGTGACACAGGTAATGCGTGCATGACACAGGTGATGCGTGCATGACACAGGTGATGCGTGCAGCGAGTGTGTGACACAGGTAATGCGTGCAGCGAGTGTGTGACACAGGTAATGCGTGCAGCGAGTGTGTGACACAGGTAATGCGTGCAGCGAGTGTGTGACACAGGTAATGCGTGCAGTGAGTGTGTGACACAGGTAATGCGTGCAGCGAGTGTGTGACACAGGTAATGCGTGCAGCGAGTGTGTGACACAGGTAATGCGTGCAGCGAGTGTGTGACACAGGTAATGCGTGCAGTGAGTGTGTGACACAGGTAATGCGTGCAGCGAGTGTGTGACACAGGTAATGCGTGCATGACACAGGTGATGCGTGCATGACACAGGTGATGCGTGCAGCGAGTGTGTGACACAGGTAATGCGTGCAGCGAGTGTGTGACACAGGTAATGCGTGCAGCGAGTGTGTGACACAGGTAATACGTGCAGTGAGTGTGTGACACAGGTAATGCGTGCAGTGAGTGTGTGACACAGGTAATGCGTGCATGACACAGGTAATGCGTGCAGCGAGTGTGTGACACAGGTAATGCGTGCATGACACAGGTAATGCGTGCAGCGAGTGTGTGACACAGGTAATGCGTGCAGTGAGTGTGTGACACAGGTCATGCGTGCAGCGAGTGTGTGACACAGGTAATGCGTGCAGCGAGTGTGTGACACAGGTAATGCGTGCAGCGAGTGTGTGACACAGGTAATGCGTGCAGTGAGTGTGTGACACAGGTGATGCGTGCATGACACAGGTAATGCGTGCAGCGAGTGTGTGACACAGGTAATGCGTGCAGTGAGTGTGTGACACAGGTAATGCGTGCATGACACAGGTAATGCGTGCAGTGAGTGTGTGACACAGGTAATGCGTGCAGTGAGTGTGTGACACAGGTCATGCGTGCAGCGAGTGTGTGACACAGGTAAAGTGTGCATGACACAGGTAATGCGTGCATGACACAGGTAATGCGTGCAGTGAGTGTGTGACACAGGTGATGCGTGCAGCGAGTGTGTGACACAGGTAAAGTGTGCATAACACAGGTAATGCGTGCAGCGAGTGTGTGACACAGGTAAAGTGTGCATAACACAGGTAATGCGTGCAGCGAGTGTGTGACACAGGTAAAGTGTGCATAACACAGGTAATGCGTGCAGCGAGTGTGTGACACAGGTAATGCGTGCATGACACAGGTGATGCGTGCATGACACAGGTGATGCGTGCAGCGAGTGTGTGACACAGGTAATGCGTGCAGCGAGTGTGTGACACAGGTAATGCGTGCAGCGAGTGTGTGACACAGGTAATGCGTGCAGCGAGTGTGTGACACAGGTAATGCGTGCAGCGAGTGTGTGACACAGGTAATGCGTGCAGTGAGTGTGTGACACAGGTAATGCGTGCATGACACAGGTAATGCGTGCAGTGAGTGTGTGACACAGGTAATGCGTGCAGTGAGTGTGTGACACAGGTCATGCGTGCAGCGAGTGTGTGACACAGGTAAAGTGTGCATGACACAGGTAATGCGTGCATGACACAGGTAATGCGTGCAGTGAGTGTGTGACACAGGTGATGCGTGCAGCGAGTGTGTGACACAGGTAATGCGTGCAGTGAGTGTGTGACACAGGTAATGCGTGCATGACACAGGTAATGCGTGCAGTGAGTGTGTGACACAGGTAATGCGTGCAGCGAGTGTGTGACACAGGTAATGCGTGCAGTGAGTGTGTGACACAGGTCATGCGTGCAGTGAGTGTGTGACACAGGTAATGCGTGCAGTGAGTGTGTGACACAGGTAATGCGTGCAGCGAGTGTGTGACACAGGTAATGCGTGCAGTGAGTGTGTGACACAGGTAATGCGTGCAGTGAGTGTGTGACACAGGTAATGCGTGCAGCGAGTGTGTGACACAGGTAATGCGTGCAGCGAGTGTGTGACACAGGTGATGCGTGCAGCGAGTGTGTGACACAGGTAATGCGTGCATGACACAGGTGATGCGTGCAGTGAGTGTGTGACACAGGTAATGCGTGCAGTGAGTGTGTGACACAGGTAATGCGTGCAGTGAGTGTGTGACACAGGTAATGCGTGCAGTGAGTGTGTGACACAGGTAATGCGTGCAGTGAGTGTGTGACACAGGTAATGCGTGCAGTGAGTGTGTGACACAGGTAATGCGTGCAGTGAGTGTGTGACACAGGTAATGCGTGCAGTGAGTGTGTGACACAGGTAATGCGTGCAGCGAGTGTGTGACACAGGTAATGCGTGCAGCGAGTGTGTGACACAGGTAATGCGTGCAGTGAGTGTGTGACACAGGTCATGCGTGCAGCGAGTGTGTGACACAGGTAATGCGTGCAGCGAGTGTGTGACACAGGTAATACGTGCAGTGAGTGTGTGACACAGGTAATGCGTGCAGTGAGTGTGTGACACAGGTAATGCGTGCATGACACAGGTAATGCGTGCAGCGAGTGTGTGACACAGGTAATGCGTGCATGACACAGGTAATGCGTGCAGCGAGTGTGTGACACAGGTAATGCGTGCAGTGAGTGTGTGACACAGGTCATGCGTGCAGCGAGTGTGTGACACAGGTAATGCGTGCAGCGAGTGTGTGACACAGGTAATGCGTGCAGCGAGTGTGTGACACAGGTAATGCGTGCAGTGAGTGTGTGACACAGGTGATGCGTGCATGACACAGGTAATGCGTGCAGCGAGTGTGTGACACAGGTAATGCGTGCAGTGAGTGTGTGACACAGGTCATGCGTGCAGCGAGTGTGTGACACAGGTAAAGTGTGCATGACACAGGTAATGCGTGCATGACACAGGTAATGCGTGCAGTGAGTGTGTGACACAGGTGATGCGTGCAGCGAGTGTGTGACACAGGTAAAGTGTGCATAACACAGGTAATGCGTGCAGCGAGTGTGTGACACAGGTAATGCGTGCATGACACAGGTGATGCGTGCATGACACAGGTGATGCGTGCAGCGAGTGTGTGACACAGGTAATGCGTGCAGCGAGTGTGTGACACAGGTAATGCGTGCAGCGAGTGTGTGACACAGGTAATGCGTGCAGCGAGTGTGTGACACAGGTAAAGCGTGCATGACACAGGTGATGCGTGCATGACACAGGTGATGCGTGCAGCGAGTGTGTGACACAGGTAATGCGTGCATGACACAGGTGATGCGTGCAGTGAGTGTGTGACACAGGTAATGCGTGCATAACACAGGTAATGCGTGCAGCGAGTGTGTGACACAGGTAATGCGTGCATGACACAGGTGATGCGTGCATGACACAGGTGATGCGTGCAGCGAGTGTGTGACACAGGTAATGCGTGCAGCGAGTGTGTGACACAGGTAATGCGTGCAGCGAGTGTGTGACACAGGTAATGCGTGCAGCGAGTGTGTGACACAGGTAAAGCGTGCATGACACAGGTAAAGCGTGCATGACACAGGTGATGCGTGCAGCGAGTGTGTGACACAGGTAATGCGTGCATGACACAGGTGATGCGTGCAGTGAGTGTGTGACACAGGTAATGCGTGCATGACACAGGTAATGCGTGCAGCGAGTGTGTGACACAGGTAATGCGTGCAGTGAGTGTGTGACACAGGTAATGCGTGCAGCGAGTGTGTGACACAGGTAATGCGTGCAGCGAGTGTGTGACACAGGTAATGCGTGCAGTGAGCGTGTGACACAGGTAATGCGTGCAGCGAGTGTGTGACACAGGTAATGCGTGCAGTGAGCGTGTGACACAGGTAATGCGTGCAGTGAGTGTGTGACACAGGTAATGCGTGCAGTGAGTGTGTGACACAGGTAATGCGTGCAGCGAGTGTGTGACACAGGTAATGCGTGCAGCGAGTGTGTGACACAGGTAATGCGTGCAGCGAGTGTGTGACACAGGTGATGCGTGCAGCGAGTGTGTGACACAGGTAATGCGTGCATGACACAGGTGATGCGTGCAGTGAGTGTGTGACACAGGTAATGCGTGCAGTGAGTGTGTGACACAGGTAATGCGTGCAGTGAGTGTGTGACACAGGTAATGCGTGCAGTGAGTGTGTGACACAGGTAATGCGTGCAGTGAGTGTGTGACACAGGTGATGCGTGCAGTGAGTGTGTGACACAGGTAATGCGTGCAGTGAGTGTGTGACACAGGTAATGCGTGCAGCGAGTGTGTGACACAGGTGATGCGTGCAGTGAGTGTGTGACACAGGTAATGCGTGCAGTGAGTGTGTGACACAGGTAATGCGTGCAGTGAGTGTGTGACACAGGTAATGCGTGCAGTGAGTGTGTGACACAGGTAATGCGTGCAGCGAGTGTGTGACACAGGTAATGCGTGCAGCGAGTGTGTGACACAGGTAATGCGTGCAGTGAGTGTGTGACACAGGTCATGCGTGCAGCGAGTGTGTGACACAGGTAATGCGTGCAGCGAGTGTGTGACACAGGTAATACGTGCAGTGAGTGTGTGACACAGGTAATGCGTGCAGTGAGTGTGTGACACAGGTAATGCGTGCATGACACAGGTAATGCGTGCAGCGAGTGTGTGACACAGGTAATGCGTGCATGACACAGGTAATGCGTGCAGCGAGTGTGTGACACAGGTAATGCGTGCAGTGAGTGTGTGACACAGGTCATGCGTGCAGCGAGTGTGTGACACAGGTAATGCGTGCAGCGAGTGTGTGACACAGGTAATGCGTGCAGCGAGTGTGTGACACAGGTAATGCGTGCAGTGAGTGTGTGACACAGGTGATGCGTGCATGACACAGGTAATGCGTGCAGCGAGTGTGTGACACAGGTAATGCGTGCAGTGAGTGTGTGACACAGGTAATGCGTGCATGACACAGGTAATGCGTGCAGTGAGTGTGTGACACAGGTCATGCGTGCAGTGAGTGTGTGACACAGGTCATGCGTGCAGCGAGTGTGTGACACAGGTAATGCGTGCAGTGAGTGTGTGACACAGGTCATGCGTGCAGCGAGTGTGTGACACAGGTAAAGTGTGCATGACACAGGTAATGCGTGCATGACACAGGTAATGCGTGCAGTGAGTGTGTGACACAGGTGATGCGTGCAGCGAGTGTGTGACACAGGTAAAGTGTGCATAACACAGGTAATGCGTGCAGCGAGTGTGTGACACAGGTAATGCGTGCATGACACAGGTGATGCGTGCATGACACAGGTGATGCGTGCAGCGAGTGTGTGACACAGGTAATGCGTGCAGTGAGTGTGTGACACAGGTAATGCGTGCAGTGAGTGTGTGACACAGGTAATGCGTGCAGCGAGTGTGTGACACAGGTAATGCGTGCAGTGAGTGTGTGACACAGGTAATGCGTGCAGTGAGTGTGTGACACAGGTAATGCGTGCAGCGAGTGTGTGACACAGGTAATGCGTGCAGCGAGTGTGTGACACAGGTGATGCGTGCAGCGAGTGTGTGACACAGGTAATGCGTGCATGACACAGGTGATGCGTGCAGTGAGTGTGTGACACAGGTAATGCGTGCAGTGAGTGTGTGACACAGGTAATGCGTGCAGTGAGTGTGTGACACAGGTAATGCGTGCAGTGAGTGTGTGACACAGGTAATGCGTGCAGTGAGTGTGTGACACAGGTAATGCGTGCAGTGAGTGTGTGACACAGGTAATGCGTGCAGTGAGTGTGTGACACAGGTAATGCGTGCAGTGAGTGTGTGACACAGGTAATGCGTGCAGCGAGTGTGTGACACAGGTAATGCGTGCAGCGAGTGTGTGACACAGGTAATGCGTGCAGTGAGTGTGTGACACAGGTCATGCGTGCAGCGAGTGTGTGACACAGGTAATGCGTGCAGCGAGTGTGTGACACAGGTAATACGTGCAGTGAGTGTGTGACACAGGTAATGCGTGCAGTGAGTGTGTGACACAGGTAATGCGTGCATGACACAGGTAATGCGTGCAGCGAGTGTGTGACACAGGTAATGCGTGCATGACACAGGTAATGCGTGCAGCGAGTGTGTGACACAGGTAATGCGTGCAGTGAGTGTGTGACACAGGTCATGCGTGCAGCGAGTGTGTGACACAGGTAATGCGTGCAGCGAGTGTGTGACACAGGTAATGCGTGCAGCGAGTGTGTGACACAGGTAATGCGTGCAGTGAGTGTGTGACACAGGTGATGCGTGCATGACACAGGTAATGCGTGCAGTGAGTGTGTGACACAGGTAATGCGTGCAGTGAGTGTGTGACACAGGTAATGCGTGCAGTGAGTGTGTGACACAGGTAATGCGTGCAGTGAGTGTGTGACACAGGTAATGCGTGCAGTGAGTGTGTGACACAGGTAATGCGTGCAGTGAGTGCATGACACAGGTAATGCGTGCATGACACAGGTAATGCGTGCAGTGAGTGTGTGACACAGGTGATGCGTGCAGCGAGTGTGTGACACAGGTAAAGTGTGCATAACACAGGTAATGCGTGCAGCGAGTGTGTGACACAGGTAATGCGTGCATGACACAGGTGATGCGTGCATGACACAGGTGATGCGTGCAGCGAGTGTGTGACACAGGTAATGCGTGCAGCGAGTGTGTGACACAGGTAATGCGTGCAGCGAGTGTGTGACACAGGTAATGCGTGCAGCGAGTGTGTGACACAGGTAATGCGTGCAGTGAGTGTGTGACACAGGTAATGCGTGCAGCGAGTGTGTGACACAGGTAATGCGTGCAGCGAGTGTGTGACACAGGTAATGCGTGCAGCGAGTGTGTGACACAGGTAATGCGTGCAGTGAGTGTGTGACACAGGTAATGCGTGCAGCGAGTGTGTGACACAGGTAATGCGTGCATGACACAGGTGATGCGTGCATGACACAGGTGATGCGTGCAGCGAGTGTGTGACACAGGTAATGCGTGCAGCGAGTGTGTGACACAGGTAATGCGTGCAGCGAGTGTGTGACACAGGTAATACGTGCAGTGAGTGTGTGACACAGGTAATGCGTGCAGTGAGTGTGTGACACAGGTAATGCGTGCATGACACAGGTAATGCGTGCAGCGAGTGTGTGACACAGGTAATGCGTGCATGACACAGGTAATGCGTGCAGCGAGTGTGTGACACAGGTAATGCGTGCAGTGAGTGTGTGACACAGGTCATGCGTGCAGCGAGTGTGTGACACAGGTAATGCGTGCAGCGAGTGTGTGACACAGGTAATGCGTGCAGCGAGTGTGTGACACAGGTAATGCGTGCAGTGAGTGTGTGACACAGGTGATGCGTGCATGACACAGGTAATGCGTGCAGCGAGTGTGTGACACAGGTAATGCGTGCAGTGAGTGTGTGACACAGGTAATGCGTGCATGACACAGGTAATGCGTGCAGTGAGTGTGTGACACAGGTAATGCGTGCAGTGAGTGTGTGACACAGGTCATGCGTGCAGCGAGTGTGTGACACAGGTAAAGTGTGCATGACACAGGTAATGCGTGCATGACACAGGTAATGCGTGCAGTGAGTGTGTGACACAGGTGATGCGTGCAGCGAGTGTGTGACACAGGTAAAGTGTGCATAACACAGGTAATGCGTGCAGCGAGTGTGTGACACAGGTAAAGTGTGCATAACACAGGTAATGCGTGCAGCGAGTGTGTGACACAGGTAAAGTGTGCATAACACAGGTAATGCGTGCAGCGAGTGTGTGACACAGGTAATGCGTGCATGACACAGGTGATGCGTGCATGACACAGGTGATGCGTGCAGCGAGTGTGTGACACAGGTAATGCGTGCAGCGAGTGTGTGACACAGGTAATGCGTGCAGCGAGTGTGTGACACAGGTAATGCGTGCAGCGAGTGTGTGACACAGGTAATGCGTGCAGCGAGTGTGTGACACAGGTAATGCGTGCAGTGAGTGTGTGACACAGGTAATGCGTGCATGACACAGGTAATGCGTGCAGTGAGTGTGTGACACAGGTAATGCGTGCAGTGAGTGTGTGACACAGGTCATGCGTGCAGCGAGTGTGTGACACAGGTAAAGTGTGCATGACACAGGTAATGCGTGCATGACACAGGTAATGCGTGCAGTGAGTGTGTGACACAGGTGATGCGTGCAGCGAGTGTGTGACACAGGTAAAGTGTGCATAACACAGGTAATGCGTGCAGCGAGTGTGTGACACAGGTAATGCGTGCATGACACAGGTGATGCGTGCATGACACAGGTGATGCGTGCAGCGAGTGTGTGACACAGGTAATGCGTGCAGCGAGTGTGTGACACAGGTAATGCGTGCAGCGAGTGTGTGACACAGGTAATGCGTGCAGCGAGTGTGTGACACAGGTAATGCGTGCAGTGAGTGTGTGACACAGGTAATGCGTGCAGCGAGTGTGTGACACAGGTGGTGCTTTCAGGGAATGACGGAGCCAAGGCCACCTCCACTCCGCTGCTCCCGGGAGATACGCAAACCCTCCTTATTCACTCGGCGGCCTCCAAATTGAAAAGGTAATGAGCCACAATGGCGGCGGCATCGGCAGTAAACAAAAGGAGTCGTCCCGCAGTGACTTGTTTGTCTGACGGAGGCGCCATTATTTGTATTTGCTGCAGCCGTCAGGACTTCAAGGAAAGTGAGTGAACAACAAGCTGAGCGACCTTCGATATTTCAGCTTTCCTACCGGGAATAGAAAATCATCTGCTCCAGAGTTCAGTTGCTAAGATAATATATGTTAAAAGGTAATGTGCAAAACCTTATCAACTTATATTCAATTGAATAGACTGCAAAGACAAGATATTTCATGTTCACACTGAGAAAAGTTGTTATTGTTTGCAAATATTAGCTCATTTGGAATTTGATGGCTGCAACATGTTTCAAAAAAAGCTGGCACAAGTGGCAAAAAAGAGTGAGAAAGTTAAGGAATGCTCATCAAAGACTTATTTGGAACATCCCACAGGTGAACGGGCTAATTGGGAACAGGTGGGTGCCATGATTGGGTATAAACGCAGCTTCAGTCGTTCACAAACAAGGACGGGGGCGAGGGTCACCACTTTGTCAACAAATGCCTGAGCAAATTGTTTAAGAACAACATTTCCCAACAAGGAATTTAGGGATTTCACCATCTACGCTCCGTAATATCATCAAAAGGTTCGGAGAATCTGGAGAAATCACTGCACGTAAGCCGTGATATTACGCACCTTGGATCCCTCGGGCGGTACTGCATCAAAAAGCCACATCGGTCTGTAAAGGATATCACCACATGGGCTCAGGAACACTTCAGAAAACCACTGTCAGTAACTACAGTCGGTCGCTACATCTGTAAGTGCAAGTTAAAACTCTACTATGCAAAGCCACAGCCATGTATCAACAACACCCGGAATTTCTGCCGGCTTCGCTGGGCCCGAGCTCATCTAAGATGGACTGACGCAAAGTGGAAAAGTGTTCTGTGGTCCGACGAGTCCACATTTCAAATTGTTTTTTGGAAAGTGTGGATGCGGTGTCCTTTCGGACCAAAGAGGAAAAGAACCATCCGGATTGTTCTAGGGTCAAAGTGTAAAAGGCAGCATGTGTGATGGTATGGGGGTGTATTAGTGGCCAAGACATGGGTAACTTACACGTCTGTGAAGGCACCATTAATGCTGAAAGGTACATACAGCTTTTGGCGCAATCCAAGCAACGTTATCATGGACGCCCCTGCTTATTTCAGCAAAACCATGCCATGCCACGTGTTACAACAGCGTGGCTTCATAGTAAAAGAGTGCGGGTACTAGACTGGCCTGCCTGTAGTCCAGACATTGAAAATGTGTGAAGGCTAAAATATGAGAAGGGAGACTGTTGAACAACTTAAGCTGTACATCAAGCAAGAATGGGAAAGAATTCCACTTCAAAAATGTGTCTCCTCAGTTACCAAACCTTTACTGAGTGTTGTTAAAAGGAAAGGCCATGTAACACACTGGTAAAAATGCCCCTCTGACAACTTTTTTGCAATGCGTTAATGCCATTTAATTCCAAGTTCATGATTATTTGAAAAAAATCAGTCTATTCAATTGAATATAAGTTGAAAAGGATTTGTTGTATTCTCTTTTTATTTACCATTTACACAACCTGACAACTTCACTGTATACCAATTTTCGGTACTTGTTTTGTGTGGTAATAAATATTAATTGTCCTTATCTTTAGTATAAAAATAATGCAATTTTTTTTGTGGTCGAAAAGTATCATCATACATGTTTGGTTGCTATGGAAACAACCCCAGTTGTCTCCATAGCCTTATAACTACAATCCTAGTTGTAGTTATAATGATATGCTTTTATTTGTAATTGTATTGAATTGTGGACCCCAGGAAGACCAGTGTGTTGTTGAGGCAACCAGCTAATGGGGATCCTTAATAAAAAATCAAAAATCCAATCTAGTGCCCATTACAGGTGGCACCTGCATGAGATGGCATCGCAGTGGCAAGAAAAGTCTTGAACGGGTCTTAAGTGTGGTGCAAACATCAAGACTTGCCTTTCACATCTCATGACTTCTTTCTGACGGCTTCCAAGTCTCCGTTATTTGGATTAAAAGGGAATTATTAAAAGCCTTCGGGTGTTCTGATGTTTGAATCTGGCCGCTTCCTGAATGACAGCGGCGCCCGCCGGGGGGGGGGGGGAGGCCCCGCCGCCCTCTCCCGGGCGACCCGCGAGCCGTGGGCTGTCAGGGAAGCAGACGGGAGCGTGCGGCGGCGAGATAACCTGCGAGGGACGGAGCCCGCAGTCTTTGACAGGCTTATTAACGGCGGCGGGGGGGGGAGGGGGGGGTAAACGGGGAGTCTATCGGCATGGCGATCAGGGGAGAAGGAACCTTCTCTTATCGCCAGGACGGCGAGGGATTAAAGCCTGGCTGGCTGTGATAAATTAATTATTCTCTCTTATCTGTCCTGTTTAAAGACGGACGGACGAGCGCTCGCCCGCGGACAAAGCGCCGCCCGACTCGGACGGACGCAGAAAGTGAAACGGAGGCGGGGACAAAAGTCGATTGTTCCAACTGTCGATTATTAGGACGCAGGAAGTCATGATCGGCCGTTTAATGTTCACCTGAGGCTCAGAGCTACCTTTCACTGAGGATATGAAACAACTAATATTAGCATGAAAGCTGCCCAGCAGGTGGTCTTTCTCTATTAATGGTATTGACATGCTAACTTCACCTGCCACGGGAACCTCACTCCATTCACTAAGTTATTTAGCTAGGGACAGTAATTATACATATATAAGTATGTCATCAACATATTAAACATGTATGGTAGGCACTAGAAGATAGCAGTTACTGACATGCTAACTTCACCAGCCACGGGAACCTCACTCCATTCACTAAGTTATTTAGCTAGGGACAGTAATTATACATATATAAGTATGTCATCAACATATTAAACATGTATGGTAGGCACTAGAAGATAGCATTTACTGACATGCTAACTTCACCTGCCACAGGAACCTCACTCCATTCACTAAGTTATTTAGCCAGGGACAGTAATTATACATTTATAAGTATGTCATCAACATATTAAACATGTATGGTAGGCACTATAAGATAGCAGTTACTGACATGCTAACTTCACCAGCCCGGGGAACTTCACTCCATTCACTAAGTTATTTAGCTAGGGACAGTAATTATACATTTATAAGTATGTCATCAACATATTAAACATGTATGGTAGGCACTAGAAGATAGCAGTTACTGACATGCTAACTTCACCTGCCACAGGAACCTCACTCCATTCACTAAGTTATTTAGCCAGGGACAGTAATTATACATATATAAGTATGTCATCAACATATTAAACATGTATGGTAGGCACTATAAGATAGCAGTTACTGACATGCTAACTTCACCAGCCCGGGGAACTTCACTCCATTCACTAAGTTATTTAGCTAGGGACAGTAATTATACATTTATAAGTATGTCATCAACATATTAAACATGTATGGTAGGCACTATAAGATAGCAGTTACTGACATGCTAACTTCACCTGCCACGGGAACCTCACTCCATGTTAAGTTTTAGTTACAGACAGTAATTATACATATATAAGTATGTCATAAACATATTAAACATGTATGGTAGGCACTATAAGATAGCAGTTACTGACATGCTAACTTCACCTGCCACGGGAACCTCACTCCATGTTAAGTTTTAGTTACAGACAGTAATTATACATATATAAGTATGTCATCAACATATTAAACATGTATGGTAGGCACTAGAAGATAGCAGTTACTGACATGCTAACTTCACCAGCCGGGGGAACTTCACTCCATTCACTAAGTTATTTAGCTAGGGACAGTAATTATACATATATAAGTATGTCATCAACATATTAAACATGTACGGTAGGCACTATAAGATAGCAGTTACTGACATGCTAACTTCACCAGCCACGGGAACCTCACTCCATGTTAAGTTTTAGTTACAGACAGTACTTATACATATATATGTAAGTCATCAACATATTAAACATGTATAGTAGGCACTAGAAGATAGCAGTTACTGACATGCTAACTTCACCAGCCACGGGAACCTCACTCCATGTTAAGTTTTAGTTACAGACAGTAATTATACATATATAAGTATGTCATCAACATATTAAACATGTATGGTAGGCACTATAAGATAGCAGTTACTGACATGCTAACTTGACCAGCCACGGGAACCTCACTCCATGTTAAGTTTTAGTTACAGACAGTAATTATACATATATAAGTATGTCATCAACATATTAAACATGTATGGTAGGCACTATAAGATAGCAGTTACTGACATGCTAACTTCACCAGCCCGGGGAACATCACTCCATTCACTAAGTTATTTAGCTAGGGACAGTAATTATACATATATAAGTATGTCATCAACATATTAAACATGTATAGTAGGCACTAGAAGATAGCAGTTACTGACATGCTAACTTCACCAGCCACGGGAACCTCATTCCATGTTAAGTTTTAGTTACAGACAGTAATTATACATATATATGTATGTCATCAACATATTAAACATGTATGGTAGGCACTATAAGATAGCAGTTACTGACATGCTAACTTCACCTGCCACGGGAACCTCACTCCATGTTAAGTTTTAGTTACAGACAGTAATTATACATATATAAGTATGTCATCAACATATTAAACATGTATGGTAGGCACTATAAGATAGCAGTTACTGACATGCTAACTTGACCAGCCACGGGAACCTCACTCCATGTTAAGTTTTAGTTACAGACAGTAATTATACATATATAAGTATGTCATCAACATATTAAACATGTATGGTAGGCACTATAAGATAGCAGTTACTGACATGCTAACTTCACCAGCCCGGGGAACATCACTCCATTCACTAAGTTATTTAGCTAGGGACAGTAATTATACATATATAAGTATGTCATCAACATATTAAACATGTATGGTAGACACTATAAGATAGCAGTTACTGACATGCTAACTTCACCTGCCACAGGAACCTCACTCCATTCACTAAGTTATTTAGCCAGGGACAGTAATTATACATATATAAGTATGTCATCAACATATTAAACATGTATGGTAGGCACTATAAGATAGCAGTTACTGACATGCTAACTTCACCAGCCCGGGGAACTTCACTCCATTCACTAAGTTATTTAGCTAGGGACAGTAATTATACATATATAAGTATGTCATCAACATATTAAACATGTATAGTAGGCACTATAAGATAGCAGTTACTGACATGCTAACTTCACCTGCCACGGGAACCTCACTCCATGTTAAGTTTGAGTTAGGGACAGTAATTATACATATATAAGTATGTCATCAACATATTAAACATGTATAGTAGGCACTATAAGATAGCAGTTACTGACATGCTAACTTCACCTGCCACGGGAACCTCACTCCATTCACTAAGTTATTTAGCTAGGGACAGTAATTATACATATATAAGTATGTCATCAACATATTAAACATGTATGGTAGGCACTAGAAGATAGCAGTTACTGACATGCTAACTTCACCAGCCACGGGAACCTCACTCCATTCACTAAGTTATTTAGCTAGGGACAGTAATTATACATATATAAGTATGTCATCAACATATTAAACATGTATGGTAGGCACTAGAAGATAGCAGTTACTGACATGCTAACTTCACCAGCCACGGGAACCTCACTCCATTCACTAAGTTATTTAGCTAGGGACAGTAATTATACATATATAAGTATGTCATCAACATATTAAACATGTATGGTAGGCACTAGAAGATAGCAGTTACTGACATGCTAACTTCACCAGCCTGGGGAACCTCACTCCATTCACTAAGTTATTTAGCTAGGGACAGTAATTATACATATATAAGTATGTCATCAACATATTAAACATGTATGGTAGGCACTATAAGATAGCAGTTACTGACATGCTAACTTCACCTGCCACGGGAACCTCACTCCATTCACTAAGTTATGTTTTAGCTAGGGACAGTAATTAAAAATATATAAGTATGTCATCAACACTAATAATAATAATAATAATAATAGATTGTATTTGTAAAAAAACACTTCACATTGAGTAAACAACCTCAAAGTGCTACAGTGTATTAAAAAAATAAAAATAAAGAAAGAATAAAAAATAATTTAAAAAATAAAAAAGATATTAAAAAAATAAAAACTAGAACAGCAAAATAGCTAAAACTAGTATGCATATATCTAAAAAAAAAAGAAAAAAAAAAGGCTTTTTTAAACAGAAGGGTTTTAAAGCCTTTTTTAAAAGCATCCACAGTCTGTGGTGCCCTCAGGTGGTCAGGGAGAGCGTTCCACAGACTGGGAGCGGCGGAGCAGAAAGCCCGGTCTCCCATTGTTCGTAGCTTTGTCCTCAACATATTAAACATGTATAGTAGGCCCTATAAGATACCAGTTACTGACATGCTAACTTCACCAGCCTGGGGAACCACACTCCATTCACTATGTTATGTTCTAGCTAGGGACAGTAATTATAAATATATAAGTAAGTCATCAACATATTAAACATGTATAGCAGGCACTATAAGATAGCAGTTACTGACATGCTAACTTCACCAGCCTGGGGAACCTCACTCCATTCACTAAGTTAAGTCTAGCTAGGGACAGTAATTATAAATATATAAGTCATCAACATATTAAACATGTATAGTAGGCACTATAAGATAGCAGTTACTGACATGCTAACTTCACCTGCCACAGGAACCTCACTCCATTCACTAAGTTATGTTCTAGCTAGGGACAGTAATTATAAATATATAAGTAAGTCATCAACATATTAAACATGTATAGTAGGCACTATAAGATAGCAGTTACTGACATGCTAACTTCACCAGCCACGGGAACCTCACTCCATTCACTAAGTTAAGTTTAGCTAGGGACAGTAATTATAAATACTGTATATAAGTATGTCATCAACACATGGAAGCAGTATAGTAGGCACTATAAGATAGCAGTTACTGACATGCTAACTTCACCTGCCTGGGGAACCTCACTCCATTCACTAAGTTAAGTCTAGCTAGGGACAGTAATTATAAATATATAAGTCATCAACATATTAAACATGTATAGTAGGCACTATAAGATAGCAGTTACTGACATGCTAACTTCACCTGCCACAGGAACCTCACTCCATTCACTAAGTTATGTTCTAGCTAGGGACAGTAATTATAAATATATAAGTAAGTCATCAACATATCAAACATGTATAGTAGGCACTATAAGATAGCAGTTACTGACATGCTAACTTCACCTGCCACGGGAACCTCACTCCATTCACTAAGTTAAGTTTAGCTAGGGACAGTAATTATAAATACTGTATATAAGTATGTCATCAACACATGGAAGCAGTATAGTAGGCACTATAAGATAGCAGTTACTGACATGCTAACTTCACCAGCCTGGGGAACCTCACTCCATTCACCACATTATATTTGAGCTATAAACAGTATATTTATAGTTATACAAGTATGTCAACAACACATGAAAGCAGTTTCGTAAAAGATAGCAGTTACTGACATGCTAACTTCACCTGCCACGGGAACCTCACTCCATTCACTAAGTTAAGTTTAGCTAGGGACAGTAATTATAAATACTGTATATAAGTATGTCATCAACACATGGAAGCAGTATAGTAGGCACTATAAGATAGCAGTTACTGACATGCTAACTTCACCAGCCTGGGGAACCTCACTCCATTCACCACATTATATTTGAGCTATAAACAGTATATTTATAGTTATACGAGTATGTCAACAACACATGAAAGCAGTTTCGTAAAAGATAGCAGTTACTGACATGCTAACTTCACCTGCCACGGGAACCTCACTCCATTCACTAAGTTAAGTTTAGCTAGGGACAGTAATTATAAATACTGTATATAAGTATGTCATCAACACATTGAAGCAGTATAGTAGGCACTATAAGATAGCAGTTACTGACATGCTAACTTCACCAGCCTGGGGAACCTCACTCCATTCACCACATTATATTTGAGCTATAAACAGTATATTTATAGTTATACGAGTATGTCAACAACACATGAAAGCAGTTTCGTAAAAGATAGCAGTTACTGACATGCTAACTTTACCAGTCAAGGGAACTTCACTCCATCCACCAGGTTATGTTTTAGCTAAGGACAGTCAATTTATAGATATAGGAGTACATCAACAACATATTAAAAAAGTACAGTTAAGATGCTAACTTTACCTTCCCAGGGAACTTCACTCCATTCACCAGGTTATGTTTTAGCTAAGGACAGTCAATTTATAGATACAACCCATGAAAACAATCCAGTAGGTGCTGTAAGATAGCGGTCAACGTGCTAACTTCTCCCCCCTGGGGAACCTCACTCTAAGTTCTGTATTAAAAATGAAAATTCCGTATTGTGTTGGGGGTGGAAGTGGTCCTGCACGCCTTCTTGACGGACAGTCCAAGTCCTCGCCTTCCTGACAGATCTACGTGAGCACGGGTCTTTAATGGCGAGACAAACGAGGCGCTCCTTTCATGCGCGCCCACGGTCGGCGCCCGTGTCACAACCCGACCTTGAGGACGCCGCGTGACGTCTGTCAAGCGCCGCTCGACCCTCAGCTTGACCGGGGGCCAAGACGGCGGGTGATTGGCGGGAGGGGGGGACGCTTCACTAACCTTGCGCAATAACGGCGACAGGAGAACGTCAGGAATAAGAATGTGGTTATTCATCATTCATTTATTCATTCCAGCGGCGTGAGGTCACTTTTTTTGGAGTGTGTTTAACTAAGTGCCTTAAAACTTTGATTGCGCGGCTCCAGGGCGCCACCTACAGGTCGGAAATGTCATTATTTCACCAGTGAAGGCGAATGGACGAAGACGTGATCACAAGTCAATGTAAGTAAATCTTACACCATTCTTTTGTGAGGATTTGTTTCACGATAAAATCCAAACAGATTCCCGCAATATATCATTTGAGATAAACCCATACCATCATTTTGAATTTTGCACCTAGAACATTCCGGGTGTTGTTGATAAATAGCTTCGGCTTTGCATAGTAGAGTTTTAACTTGCACTTACGGATGTAGCGACCAACTGTAGTTACTGACAGTGGTTTTCTGAAGTGTTCCTGAGCCCATGTGGTGATATCCTTTACACACTGATGTCGATTTTTAATGCCGTACCACCTGAGGGATATAAGGTGCGTAATATCATGGCTTACGTGCAGTGATTTCTCCACATTCTCTGAACCCTTTTGATGATATTACGGAGCGTAGATGGTGACATACATAATATAATGTAATTAATAAATAATATATATTCATTAAATAATAATCTTAATAATAGATACAATTTTAAGTAATACAAAACATAATTTAATTAATAAATATTAATACAAATATTGAATAATAATTAAAAATATATATATATATTTAAATAATAATAAAGCCCCAGTTTGACACTGGAACAGATTATTTTAAATTTACAATAATTTTAACAGTGAACATATACGACAATTAAGAATGTTATTGTGTTAAAAAAAGTACAATTAAAGTTTATACTATGGCCACAGTTTGACCCTGGAACTGATTATTCATATTTAAATTCCAAAACATTTCTGCCAATAATTAATGTTACAGTTAAGAATGTTCATTTTAATGACATAAAACACAACCTGTGCACCTAATAAATATTCTATAAATAATAATATAAATATTAGATAATATTATAATTAATACATAATATAATGTAACTAATAAATAATAATATAATTATTAAATAATAATATACATAGTTAACATTTGAATTAATACATAATATAATTTCATTAATAAATAATAATATAATTATTAAATACAAATAAAACTAATACATAATATTTAAATAATAATAAAGCCCCAGTTTGACCCTGGAACTGATTATTCATATTTAAATCCAAAAACATTTCTGCCTAATAACTTATTTTTACACTTGTTTGGCTGTTAAGAATTTTCATTTTAATGACACAAAACACAATCTGTGCACCTAATAAATAATCAATAAATAATAATAGAAATAGTAGATAATATTTTAATAAATACATAATATATTGTAATTAAAAAATAATGTATAATCATTAAATAAAAATAGAAATAATAAATAATATTTTAATAAATACATAATATAATGTAATCAATAAATAATGTTTAATCATTCAATAATAATATTATTAATAGCATTTTATTAATACTTAATATAATGTAATTAATAAATATATAATCATTAAATAATAATATAAATAATAGATAATATTTTAATAAATACATAATATAATTTCAATAATAATAATGTATAATCATTACATAATAATATTAATAATAGATACAATTTTAATTAACAATTTATTAAAAAAATAATACAACTAATAAAATAATATTTAAATAATAATAAAGCCCCAGTTTGACCCTGGAACTGATTATTCATATTTAAATCCCAAAACATTTCTGCCTAATAACTTATTTTTACACTTGTTTGAGGGTTAAGAATGTTAATTTTAATGACATAAAACACAATCTGTGCACCTAATAAACAATAAATAAATAATAATAGACATAGTAGATAATATTTAAATAAATACATAATATATTGTTATTAATAAATAATATATAATCATTAAATAAAAATAGAAATAATAGATACTATTTTAGAAAATACATAATATAATGTAATTAATAAATAATGTATAATCATTCAATAATAATAATAATAGCATTTTTTAAATTAATACATACTATAATTTAATTAATAAATAATATATAATCATTCATTAATAATATAAATAATATACATTTTAATAAATACATAATAGAATGTAATTAATAAATAATGTATAATCATTAAATAATAATATTAATAATATATTCAAAACAATATTAATAATATATTAAAAAATAATACAACTAATAAAATAATATTTAAATAATAATAAAGCCCCAGTTTGACCCTGGAACTGATTATTCATATTTAAATCCCAAAACATTTCTGCCTAATAACTTATTTTTATACTTGTTTGACAGTTAAGAATGTTCATATTAATGACATAAAACACAATCTGTGCACCTAATAAACAATAAATAAATAATAATAGAAATAGTAGATAATATTTAAATAAATACATAATATATTGTAATTAATAAGTAATATATAATCATTAAATAAAAATATATATAATAGATACTATTTTAATAAATACATAATATAATGTATTTAATAAATAATGTATAATCATTCAATAATTATATTATTAATAGCATGTTATATTGATTCATAATGTAATGTAATTAATAAATAATGCATAATTATTAATTAATAATATAAATAAAAGATAATATTTTAATAAATACATAATACAATGTAATTAATGCATAATGTATAATCATTAAATAATCATATTAATAATAGATAACATTTTAATTGATACATAATATAATGTAATTAATAAATAATATATAATCATTAATTAATAATAGAAACAATAGATACTATTTTAATAAATACATAATATAATGTAATTAATAAATAATGTATAATCATTAAATAATAATATTAATAATAGATAAGATTTTAATTAATACATAATATAATGTCATTAATAAATAACTATATAATTATTATTGGGGCGGTATAGCTCGGTTGGTAGAGTGGCCGTGCCAGCAACTTGAGGGTTGCAGGTTCAATTCCCGCTTCCGCCATCCTAGTCACTGCCGTTGTGTCCTTGGGCAAGACACTTTACCCACCTGCTCCCAGTGCCACCCACACTGGTTTAAATGTAACTTAGATATTGGGTTTCACAGTGTAAAGCGCTTTGAGTCACTTGAGAAAAAGCGCTATATAAATGTAATTCATTTCATTTCATTTCATTAAATAATAATAGAAGACAGAGGAAAACAAACTTGTTGACATGACGATGCGTGAAAAGGCCATCTAGGAGTTACACTAATGTACATGTACACCACTTCTGGGGGTTTTGTGGGTCAGCACCTACGTGACTTAGTACCCGGGTCACCTCGTGTCCTTATAAGGGCGTGTGCGTGTGTGTGTGGGGGGGGGGCGAGACCTTTTCATAGGCCACGCCTGCCACTCGCATTGAGGTCAGCGCACTCAGCCTTTCTTCTACACCTTTGTCTGCACACGCTAACGTACGCACCGTGGCAACTGTAAAGCCCGAGAGCCCGCATGTCGTTCAGTTTGACCTGGACTTTATGTGCGGGTTAAAGTCCTACAAAATGTCAGCGCTCCGATACAGGACTCACACTTTGTGGCTTATTAGCCACCAAATTTCCCAAATAAGAGGCGTTAATGGTTAATGAGTGTTTCTATGGTTCAACATGAGCTCTGCTGCACTTCTTTTTACACTTCAATCAAAGTTAAGAACGTTCAAATGTGATTCAAAACATTGTTGTCTGTGTACATGAAATGTTTATAAGTCATATTTTTACATTTTTAACCGTCATGCAAGTGTAAAAAGAAGTTGGTCACTGTTAATAATGATGGAAATATAGAACTAGTCTGTTCCAGGGTCAAACTGTGGCCATCAGAAAAAAATACAAAGTGTACATGAAATGTTTTTAAGTCCAGGTTTAACATTCTTGACTGTCATACAAGTGTAAAAAGAAGTTGGTCACTGTTAATAATGATGTAAATATAGAACTAGTCTGTTCCAGGGTCAAACTGTGGCCATCATAAAAAAATCTCAAGTGTACTTGAAATGTTTTTAAAGCCAATTTTAACATTCTTGACTGTCATACAAGTGTAAAAAGAAGTTGGTCACTGTTAATAATGATGTAAATATAGAACTAGTCTGTTCCAGGGTCAAACTGTGGCCATTATAACAACTATTTTAAGTGTACATAAAATGTTTTAAGTCACATTTTAACACTTTTAACCGTCATACAAGTGTAAAAAGAAGTTGGTCACTGTTAATAATGATGTAAGTATAGAACTAGTCTGTTCCAGGGTCAAACTGTGGCCATTATAAAAACTATTTTAAGTGTACATAAAATGTTTTAAGTCACATTTGAACACTTTTACCGTCATACAAGTGTAAAAAGAAGTCGGTCACTGTTAATAATGATGTAAATATAGAAATAATCTGTTCCAGGGTCAAACTGTGGCCATCATAAACAATTGACCCAGTGTACATGAAATGTTTATAAGTCATATTTTTACATTTTTAACCGTCATGCAAGTGTAAAAAGAAGTTGGTCACTGTTAATAATGATGTAAATATAGAACTAGTCTGTTCCAGGGTCAAACTGTGGCCATCAGAAAAAAATACAAAGTGTACATGAAATGTTTTTAAGTCCAGGTTTAACATTCTTGACTGTCATACAAGTGTAAAAAGAAGTTGGTCACTGTTAATAATGATGTAAATATAGAACTAGTCTGTTCCAGGGTCAAACTGTGGCCATCATAAAAAAATCTCAAGTGTACTTGAAATGTTTTTAAAGCCAATTTTAACATTCTTGACTGTCATACAAGTGTAAAAAGAAGTTGGTCACTGTTAATAATGATGTAAATATAGAACTAGTCTGTTCCAGGGTCAAACTGTGGCCATCTTAAAAAAATCTCAAGTGTACTTGAAATGTTTTTAAAGCCAATTTTAACATTCTTGACTGTCATACAAGTGTAAAAAGAAGTTGGTCACTGTTAATAATGATGTAAGTATAGAACTAGTCTGTTCCAGGGTCAAACTGTGGCCATTATAAAAACTATTTTAAGTGTACATAAAATGTTTTAAGTCACATTTTAACACTTTTACCGTCATACAAGTGTAAAAAGAAGTCGGTCACTGTTAATAATGATGTAAATATAGAAATAATCTGTTCCAGGGTCAAACTGTGGCCATCATAAACAATTGACCCAGTGTACATGAAATGTTTTTAAGTCACATTTTAACATTCTTAACCATCATACAAGTGTAAAAAGAAGCTAACCACTCTTAATAATAGAATATAGAAATAATATGTTCCATGGTAAAACTGTGGCCGTCATAAAAACTTTTTTAAGTGTACGTGAAATGTTTTTAAGTCACATTTTAGCATGTTTAACTGTCATACAAGTGTAAAAAGAAGTTGGTCACTGTTAATAATGATGTAAATATAGAAATAGTCTGTTCCAGGGTCAAACTGTGGCCATCATAAAAACTTTTTTAAGTGTACAGGAAATGTTTTTAAGTCACATTTTAACATTCTTAACTGTCATACAAGTGTAAAAAGAAGCTAACCACTCTTAGTGATAATGTACAGTTTGGCGGTAAACGTATTTTTACACTTGCATGAAAGTAAAGAATGTCAAAATGTGATTCAAAACATTGCTGTTTGGACACAGTTAGACCCTGGAACAGACTATTTTTATATCCATTATTATTAAGAGTGGTTAGCTTCTTTTTACACTTGTATGATGGTTAAGAATGTTAAAATGTGACTTAAAAATTTTTCCTCTGCAGGTGCTAATTTGTTTATGGTGGCCACAGTTTGACCCTGGAACAGACTATTTCTATATTCATTATGATTAAGAGTGGTTAGCTTCTTTTTACACTTGTATGACAGTTAAGAATGTTAAAATGTGACTTAAAAACATTTCCTGTACACTTGTAAATTGTTCATGATGGCCACAGTTTGACCCTGGAACAGATTATTTCTATATTCATTATTATTAAGAGTGGTTAGCTTCTTTTTACACTTGTATGACAGTTAAGAATGTTAAAATGTGACTTTAAAATTTTTTATGTACACTTGCTATTTTTTTTTTTGATAATGGCCACAGTTTGACCCTGGAACAGACTATTTCTATATTTACATCATTATTAACAGTGACCAACTTCTTTTTACACTTGTATGACAGTTAAACATGTTAAAATGTGACTTAAAAACATTTCCTGTACACTTGTAAATAGTTTCTGACGGCCACAGTTTGACCCTGGAACAGACTATTTCTATATTTACATCATTAATAACAGTGACCAACTTCTTTTTACACTTGTATGACAGTTAAACATGTTAAAATGTGACTTAAAAACATTTTCTGTACACTTGCTATTTTTTTTATAATGGCTACAGTTTGACCCTGGAACAGACTATTTCTATATTTACATCATTATTAACAGTGACCAACTTCTTTTTACACTTGTATAACAGTTAAACATGTGACTTAAAAACATTTCACATGCACTTAAAAAAGTGTTTATGATGGTTACAGTTTTACCATGGAACAGACTAGTTCTATATTAATTATTATTAACAGTGACCAACTTCTTTTTACACTTGTATGACAGTTAAGAATGTTAAAATGTGACTTAAAAACATTTCCTGTACACTTAAAAAAAGTTTTTATGATGGCCACAGTTTGACCCTGGAACAGACTAGTTCTATATTTACATCATTATTAACAGTGACCAACTTCTTTTTACACTTGTATGACAGTTAAACATGTCAAAATGTGATTTAAAAACATTTCCTGTACACTTAAAAAAGTTCTTTATGATGGCCACAGTTTTACTATGGAACAGATTATTTCTATATTCTATTATTAAGAGTGGTTAGCTTCTTTTTACACTTGTATGACAGTTAAGAATGTTAAAATGTGACTTTAAAATTTTTTATGTACACTTGCTATTTTTTTTTTTATAATGGCCACAATTTGACCCTGAAACAGACTATTTCTATATTTACATCATTACTAACAGTGACCAACTTCTTTTTACACTTGCATGACAGTTAAGAATGTTAAAATGTGACTTAAAAACATTTCTCGTGCACTTAAAAAAGTTATTATGATGGCCACAGTTTGACCCTGGAACAGATTATTTCTATATTCACATCATTATTAACAGTGACCAACTTCTTTTTACACTTGTATGACAGTTAAACATGTTAAAATGTGACTTAAAAACAGTTTCTGTACACTTGCTATTTTTTTTTAATGGCTACAGTTTGACCCTGGAACAGACTAGTTCTATATTTACATCATTATTAACAGTGACCGACTTCTTTTTACACTTGTATAACAGTTAAAAATGTGACTTAAAAACATTTCACGTGCACTTAAAAAAGTGTTTATGATGGTTACAGTTTTACCATGGAACAGACTATTTCTATATTCATTATTATTAAGAGTGGTTAGCTTCTTTTTACACTTGCATGACAGTTAAGAATGTTAAAATGTGACTTAAAAACATTTCCTCTACACTTGTAAATAGTTTCTGATGGCCACAGTTTGACCCTGGAACAGACTACTTCTATATTTACATCATTATTAACAGTGACCAACTTCTTTTTACACTTGCACGACGGTTAATGTTAAAAGGTGATTAAAAACATGTCATGAAGTGTTTTCTGGCCACAGTTTGACCCTGGAACAGACTATTGTCATGTAGAATATTAGCTGGGGGCCTCACAATAAGACACTGAGATGTATTGCAGACCAAGAATAAAAAGATGTTATTACTCTCGGTGTTGTTGAATGACAAACAGAAGGCTTAATGTGCCGATGTCAGCATGAAACAAAACTTCACAACAAAACAAAACAACAAGCTTTTGGGATTTGATGAAAAGTGCTGAGTCATCATCCATCTGTTGTTGGGAGGCCGGCACAATCTTTTTCTTTTTGTCATTTCATCAAAAGCAAAGTTTCCTTCTCGGGTTGTAAAAAAAAGTTCAACAGATGCAACTTTGATGGCGGGAAACCACATAATAGGATCTGAAAGCATGCTAAAATGACATGTCAACATCATGCTAGGTTAGCAACACTAGCATAGCTATGTGAGCTACATGCTAAAATGACATGTCAACATCATGCTAGGTTAGCAACACTAGCATAGCTATGTAAGCTACATGCTAAAATGACATGTCAACATCATGGTAGGTTAGCAACACTAGCATAGCTATGTAAGCTACATGCTAAAATGACATGTCAGCATCATGCTAAGTTAGCAAAACTAGCATTGCTATGTAAGCTACATGCTAAAATGACATGTCAACATCATGCTAGGTTAGCAACACTAGCATTGCTATGTGAGCTACTACAGTACTGCTGTTTTTATGCTTTAAAAAAGGCAGCTCAGTTGCCTGAATTTTACTGTTGTTTTTGTTATATATATATATATATATATATATATATATATATATATATATATATATATATATATATATATATATATATATATATATATATATATATATATATATATATATATATATATAAATATATATATACACACATATATATATGTGTGTATGTGTATATATGTGTATATCTATATATATGTATGTATATGTATATATATGTATATATATATATGTGTGTGTGTGTTTGTGTATGTATATATATGTATATATGTATGTATATGTATATATATATATATATATATATATATATGTGTGTGTGTTTGTGTATGTATATATATATGTATATATGTATGTATATGTATATATATATATGTGTGTGTGTTTGTGTATGTATATATATAT
The DNA here is from genome assembly GCF_033978785.1 of Entelurus aequoreus. NCBI lineage: Eukaryota > Metazoa > Chordata > Actinopteri > Syngnathiformes > Syngnathidae > Entelurus > Entelurus aequoreus. The sequence goes on along the minus strand of NC_084737.1, from coordinate 8,526,606 downwards.
GTATATATATGTATGTATATGTATATATATATATATGTGTGTGTGTGTTTGTGTATGTATATATATATATATATATATATGTATGTATATGTATATGTATGTATGTATGTATATGTATATATATATATATATATATATATATATATATATATATATATATATATATATATATATATATATATATATATATATATATACATATACATATATATGTGTATGTGTGTATATATGTATATATGTGTGTATGTGTATATATGTATGTATATATATATACAGTATATATATATATATATATATATACAGTATATACACATGTATACTTTTTTTTTTTTGTTTGTTTTTGTTTTTTTGTTTGTCCTGCCCAGCTTCTCGGGCAAATCATATAGTTGATGTAGATGCCCATATCGGCTGTTCAGATTTACTTTACAAAAGAGAAGTGTAGGATACTTCTCTTGTTGCCTTACTTGTATTTTGACTTTATTAAATGTATTTATATTATCATTTGGTGCAGCCGGGCCGGAGCAGGAGGGGATAGAAAGAGAGAAAAAGGAAGACAGAGGGGGGAATTGTGGGGACAAGAGGGGGATTAGACAGAGAGACAAAAACAACAACAGCAAACACAACAACAACAACAACAACAACAGAGCAACATCAGCAAATACGACATGTACAAATATGATGGTAAAAGTAATAGCAAATAAGCAGTTAGCGAAAAAAAAAAAAAAAAAATACAGAAATGACAATGAGCATTATTACACTAAAAATGGAGCAATATGAATACCAATAGAAATAGTGCTATTGATAATAAACAATACCAGTACTTTACCTTTATTATCAACAATACAATTGTTCAAATGCAACAATACATATACGTAATGATAACTTGAGATACGAAAGAATGCAGAAAAATGGAGGGGAAGAAAGAGAAGCAACCTTAACCTTGTAGATTGTTATAGTAACAATAGGTTAAGCTTTGTCAGTGTGCCATGTGTTATACCCAGTTTACCCTAGGGCAACAACGTTAATATATGTTTGATGAAACGTGATTATGTGCATGAGTGTATGTGTGCATATGTACTTGTATATGTACAGTATGTGTATGTGTGCTTGTACAGTGAATGTATATGTACAGTATGTGTATATGTGTGTACAGCGAATGTATATGTACAGTATGTGTATATGTGTGTACAGCGAATGTATATGTACAGTATGTGTATATGTGTGTACAGCGAATGTATATGTACAGTATGTGTATGTGTGCTTGTACAGTGAATGTATATGTACAGTATGTGTATATGTGTGTACAGCGAATGTATATGTACAGTATGTGTATACAGTATGTGTGTGTTTGTACAGTGAATGTATATGTACAGTATGTGTAAATGTGTGTTTTTACAGTGAATGTATATGTACAGTATGTGTATACAGTATGTTTGTATAATGAATGTGCGTGTGGATGTACGAACTTTGAGTGTGTAAATATGTACTGTATTTATTTGTATATGTATGTGGGAGCGTAGGTACCTACTGTATGTATGTGTGTATGTATGTGTGTGAGTATATGTGAATTTGCATGTACAATACATTTGACTCCCAGTGTGTGCGGGAGCCAGAGTACGGCCCCAGCCTCCCCGAGAACCCATCCCACAAACAGTAGGTGTGGTGCCCAGGGAACCAGGGGCCACCGCCCCCACGCAGCCAAGACGGACAGTGACAGGAACCCCAGAGCCTGGCCCACCGTGCCGCCCACAAGGGCCAGCAGCAGGCCGCAGACAGACGCACCCGGCAGAGGACAAGGCACGAGAAAAACAGGGGTAGCCAGACCCCAAGCCAGCGAGAGACCACACCCCACACGGACAGAAAGGCGGGATGCCCCGCCCGAGGGGCCCGGAGACCCCCCGCAACCGGACGGGAAGACCGCCCCCGCCCCACCGGCAACAGGGCCCCCACGAGCCCCCCCCCCCACCCCCGGAGAGCGCGGCGAGGCCAGCCCACGGCCACCCCACCCAAGCCGGCCGCCACAGGACCACCCAGCACGGGGCCACAGGAACCACCCACCCCACCCGCAGGGACCCCAACGATGGAGATGGAACAACCAGCAACCGCCCCGCCGAGTCCCCCCCCCTGAGGTAGGGGAATAAATAAATAAAATAAATAAATACATAATAATAATAATAATAATATTAATAAAATATATATATTTTTTTAAAAATAAAAATAAAATAAAAAAAGGAAAAATAAATAAATAAATAATTAAATCTATTTATTAAAAAAAAAAAAAAATAAATAAATAAAAAAAAGAATTAAAAGAAGATCACAGACATGCTGACACACAAGGTCGCTACCCCAACAACTGGCCGACTCGCAGCACCTCGGAATACCCTGCAGCACCAAGCCACCACAGTAGACGCAGGGACCAGACCCAGCAGGCCCCAACCAAGACGGGCACCCGGAAGTGATGGACGGCGGGACCCAGGAGCTCCAGACACGCAGTCCGGATGCAGTAGCCTGAGGTGCCGACCCCCACCCGACAGGCAGGCCCAGAACGTACCCCCAGAAATATAAATACATATATATACATAAACATACACATGTACACATACACACACATACACATGCATACACATACACATATATATACATACATACATACATACATACATACACACACACACATACACATACATATACACAGTTTGTCAGCCCCGACAACCACCACGCGCGCGCGCTACACATGTATACTAACACATATATATACATATATGTATGTATGTATGTATGTATGTATGTATGTATGTATGTATGTATATATATATATATATTTATATATATATATATATATATATATATATATATATATATATATACACACACACACAAAATTTTGAGGAAATTATTGCAATTTACCGTATTTTTTTGACATTTTAGTTTTCAAATAAATCTACTAATAAAATACATCAAAAAATAGTGTAATAATAGTATTGACTGTTAGAAGTGGCCCTCTGGGGCCAAACATGACTGCCATGTGGCCCTCAGTGAAAACCACTTTGATACCTCTGGTGTAAGACATAAATCAGATTAAAAAAATTAAATAAAATAAAAAATTAAAAAAAAAAGATAAATCAGATTTAAAAAATAATTAAATAAAAAAGACATGAATCAGATTAAAAATAATAATACATTTGGAAAAAAAAAAGAGATAAATGACGTCTCCTCGCCTGCTTTCTTGCTGACTTGAAAGAAGAAGAGACTCAAATGAACTCCTGTCCTAAAATGTCAGCATTTAATCCATCAACAACAAGAAGGATGCTGCTGTGACTTGACCGCTGGTGCTTATCTGGCTAAAAAAAAAAAAAAAAAAAAAAAAACGACAGGCAAAAAGAACATTTATGCATTTATGGCCCAAAAAAAACCCCCCAAAATGCTGAGCTGTGCAGTTTTTCCTCCCCGCCGACAAGCTCAGGATTCAGAACATTTGCAAAGGTGGGAATGAGATTTGTCAATCGGCGTCTTACCCTCGCTCAGTCAGCTGCCCGCAAGTAACGCAAATGATGGATGGCGCCCGACGCGCTCGCTGGCTAGCTAGCGCCGCGGGGGCGGGAACGCGGAAAGGTGTCATTTAGCATTCCTGTTTTGTAAATGCAAGTCTTTATTGCTTTCTCTTCCGCAGGGGAAATGCCTTTGTTCAATAAATGCTGAATATTAGATGACAAATCCTAGCAAAAGAATACAAAGCTTTTCTTTTGGCTAGTCCACATTATTTAGGTTATAAAGAAACATCCAGGTGAAAAGCTTCTTATAGTTAACAATTACTCGTAGCTTGCATTATCGTATATTTAGCATTTAACTTATAGCTAGCAGTAACTTGCAGCTAACATTAACTTATAGCTAGCATTATCTTATAACCAGCATTACACTTATAGCTACTGTTAGCTTATTAAATATAGTTAACATTCACTTATAACTAGCATTATCTTATAACCAGCATTACACTTATAGCTACTGTTAGCTTATTAAATATAGTTAACATTAACTTATAGCTAGCATTATCTTATAACCAGCATTACACTTATAGCTACCGTTAGCTTATTAAATATAGTTAACATTCACTTATAACTAGCATTATCTTATAACCAGCATTTAACTTATAGCTAGCAGTAACTTACAGCTAACATTAATTTATAGCTACCATTATCTTATAACCAGCATTACACTTATAGCAACCGTTAGCTTATTAAATATAGTTAACATTAACTTATAACTAGCATTATCTTATAACCAGCATTACACTTATAGCTACCGTTAGCTTATTAAATATAGTTAACATCAACTTATAACTAGCATTATCTTATAACCAGCATTTAACTTATAGCTAGCAGTAACTTACAGCTAACATTAACTTATAGCTAGCATTATCTTATAACCAGCATTACACTTATAGCTACTGTTAGCTTATTAAATATAGTTAACATTAACTTATAACTAGCATTATCTTACAACCAGCATTAAGCTTATAGCTACTGTTACCTTATTAAATATAGTTAACATTAACTTATAACTTGCATTATCTTATAACCAACATTACACTTATAGCTACCGTTAGCTTATTAAATATAGTTAACATTAACTTATAACTTGCATTATCTTATAACCAGAATTACACTTATAGCTACCGTTAGCTTATTAAATATAGTTAACATTAACTTATAACTAGCATTATCTTATAACCAGCATTACACTTATAGCTACCGTTAGCTTATTAAATATAGTTAACACTAACTTATAACTAACATTATCTTATAACCAGCATTTAACTTATAGCTAGCAGTAACTTACAGCTAACATTAACTTATAGCTAGCATTATCTTATAACCATCATTACACTTATAGCTAGCGTTAGCTTATACCTAAAATTAAAATGTAGTTAATATTAACTTTTAACTAGCATTATCTTATAACCAGCATTACACTTTTAGCTAGCGTTAGCTTATAGCTAACATTAACTTATAGCTAGCATTATCTTATAACCAGCATTACACTTTTAGCTAGCGTTAGCTTATACCTAAAATGTAAATATAGTTAACATTAACTTATAAATAGCATTATTTTATAACCAGCATGTAACTTATAGCTAGCAGTAACTTACAGCTAACATTAACTTGTAGCTAGCATTATCTTATAACCAGCGTTACACTTATAGCTAGCGTTAGCTTGTACCTCAAAATTAAATATAGTTAACATTAACTTATAACTAGCATTATCTTATAACCAGCATTTTACTTATAGCTAGCAGTAACTTACAGCTAACATTAACTTATAGCTAGCATTATCTTATAACCAGCAATACACTTTTAGCTAGCGTTACCTTATACCTAAAATTTAAATATAGTTAACATTAACTTATAACTAGCATTATTTTATAACCAGCATTTAACTTATAGCTAGCAGTAACTTACAGCTAACATTAACTTATAGCTAGCATTATCTTATAACCAGCATTACACTTATAGCTAGCATTAGCTTATACCGAAAATGAAAATATAGTTATAGGTATCGGGACAACCCTAGACACAATCCAAACAACCTTCCCTAGTCATGGTGCAATATGTACAATAACATTTGTTGTTACAATAAAGACAATAATGACACTTTTTGTGGTGCCCTTTATTTAGAAAAGTACCGAAAAGTATCAAAATACATTTTGGTACTGGTACTGGTACCAAAATATTGGTATCGGGACAACCCTAGACACAATCCAAACAACCTTCCCTAGTCATGGTGCAATATGTACAATAACATTTGTTGTTACAATAAAGACAATAATGACACTTTTTGTGGTGCCCTTTATTTAGAAAAGTACCGAAAAGTATCAAAATACATTTTGGTACTGGTACCAAAATATTGGTATCGGGACAACCCTAGACACAATCCAAACAACCTTCCCTAGTCATGGTGCAATATGTACAATAACATTTGTTGTTACAATAAAGACAATAATGACACTTTTTGTGGTGCCCTTTATTTAGAAAAGTACCGAAAAGTATCAAAATACATTTTGGTACTGGTACTGGTACCAAAATATTGGTATCGGGACAACCCTAGACACAATCCAAACAACCTTCCCTAGTCATGGTGCAATATGTACACTAACATTTGTTGTTACAATAAAGACAATAATGACACTTTTTGTGGTCCCCTTTATTTAGAAAAGTACCGAAAAGTATCAAAATACATTTTGGTACTGGTACTGGTACCAAAATATTGGTATCGGGACAACACTAGACACAATCCAAACAACCTTCCCTAGTCATGGTGCAATATGTACAATAACATTTGTTGTTACAATAAAGACAATAATGACACTTTTTGTGGTGCCCTTTATTTAGAAAAGTACCGAAAAGTATCAAAATACATTTTGGTACTGGTACTGGTACCAAAATATTGGTATCGGGACAACCCTAGACACAATCCAAACAACCTTCCCTAGTCATGGTGCAATATGTACAATAACATTTGTTGTTACAATAAAGACAATAATGACACTTTTTGTGGTGCCCTTTATTTAGAAAAGTACCGAAAAGTATCGAAATACATTTTGGTACTGGTACTGGTACCAAAATATTGGTATGGGGACAACACTAGACACAATCCAAACAACCTTCCCTAGTCATGGTGCAATATGTACAATAACATTTGTTGTTACAATAAAGACAATAATGACACTTTTTGTGGTGCCCTTTATTTAGAAAAGTACCGAAAAGTATCAAAATACATTTTGGTACTGGTACTGGTACCAAAATATGGGTATCGTGACAACCCTAGACACAATCCAAACAACCTTCCCTAGTCATGTTGCAATATGTACAATAACATTTGTTGTTACAATAAAGACAATAATGACACTTTTTGTGGTGCCCTTTATTTAGAAAAGTACCGAAAAGTATCAAAATACATTTTGGTACTGGTACTGGTACCAAAATATTGGTATCGGGACAACCCTAGACACAATCCAAACAACCTTCCCTAGTCATGGTGCAATATGTACAATAACATTTGTTGTTACAATAAAGACAATAATGACACTTTTTGTGGTGCCCTTTATTTAGAAAAGTACCGAAAAGTATTAAAATACATTTTGGTACTGGTACTGGTACCAAAATATTGGTATCGGGACAACCCTAGACACAATCCAAACAACCTTCCCTAGTCATGGTGCAATATGTACAATAACATTTGTTGTTACAATAAAGACAATAATGACACTTTTTGTGGTGCCCTTTATTTAGAAAAGTACCGAAAAGTATTAAAATACATTTTGGTACTGGTACTGGTACCAAAATATTGGTATCGGGACAACCCTAGACACAATCCAAACAACCTTCCCTAGTCATGGTGCAATATGTACAATAACATTTGTTGTTACAATAAAGACAATAATGACACTTTTTGTGGCGCCCTCTATTTAGAAAAGTACCGAAAAGTATCAAGATACATTTTGGTACTGGTACTGGTACCAAAATATTGGTATCGGGACAACCCTAGACACAATCCAAACAACCTTCCCTAGTCATGTTGCAATATGTACAATAACATTTGTTGTTACAATAAAGACAATAATGACACTTTTTGTGGTTCCCTTTATTTAGAAAAGTATCAAAATACATTTTGGTACTGGTACTGGTACCAAAATATGGGTATCGGGACAACCCTAGACACAATCCAAACAACCTTCCCTAGTCATGGTGCAATATGTACAATAACATTTGTTGTTACAATAAAGACAATAATGACACTTTTTGTGGTGCCCTTTATTTAGAAAAGTACCGAAAAGTATCAAAATACATTTTGGTACTGGTACTGGTACCAAAATATTGGTATCGGGACAACCCTAGACACAATCCAAACAACCTTCCCTAGTCATGGTGCAATATGTACAATAACATTTGTTGTTACAATAAAGACAATAATGACACTTTTTGTGGTGCCCTTTATTTAGAAAAGTACCGAAAAGTATCAAAATACATTTTGGTACTGGTACTGGTACCAAAATATGGGTATGGGGACAACCCTAGACACAATCCAAACAACCTTCCCTAGTCATGGTGCAATATGTAAAATAACATTTGTTGTTACAATAAAGACAATAATGACACTTTTTGTGGTGCCCTTTATTTAGAAAAGTACCGAAAAGTATCTAAATACATTTTGGTACTGGTACTGGTACCAAAATTTTGGTATCGGGACAACCCTAGACACAATCCAAACAACCTTCCCTAGTCATGGTGCAATATGTACAATAACATTTGTTGTTACAATAAAGACAATAATGACACTTTTTGTGGTCCCCTTTATTTAGAAAAGTACCGAAAAGTATGAAAATACATTTTGGTACTGGTACTGGTACCAAAATATTGGTATCGGGACAACCCTAGACACAATCCAAACAACCTTCCCTAGTCATGGTGCAATATGTACAATAACATTTGTTGTTACAGTAAAGACAATAATGACACTTTTTGTGGTGCCCTTTATTTAGAAAAGTACCAAAAAGTATCAAAATACATTTTGGTACTGGAACTGGTACCAAAATATTGGTATCGGGACAACCCTAGACACAATCCAAACAACCTTCCCTAGTCATGGTGCAATATGTACAATAACATTTGTTGTTACAATAAAGACAATAATGACACTTTTTGTGGTCCCCTTTATTTAGAAAAGTACCGAAAAGTATCGAAATACATTTTGGTACCCGTACTGGTACCAAAATATTGGTATCGGAACAACCCTAGACACAATCCAAACAACCTTCTCTAGTCATGGTGCAATATGTACAATAACATTTGTTGTTACAATAAAGACAATAATGACACTTTTTGTGGTGCCCTTTATTTAGAAAAGTACCGAAAAGTATCGAAATACATTTTGGTACTGGTACTGGTACCAAAATATTGGTATCGGGACAACACTAGACACAATCCAAACAACCTTCCCTAGTCATGGTGCAATATGTACAATAACATTTGTTGTTACAATAAAGACAATAATGACACTTTTTGTGGTCCCCTTTATTTAGTAAAGTACCGAAAAGTATCAAAATACATTTTGGTACTGGTACTGGTACCAAAATATTGGTATCGGGACAACCCTAGACACAATCCAAACAACCTTCCCTAGTCATGGTGCAATATGTACAATAACATTTGTTGTTACAATAAAGACAATAATGACACTTTTTGTGGTGCCCTTTATTTAGAAAAGTACCGAAAAGTATCAAAATACATTTTGGTACAGGTACTGGTACCAAAATATTGGTATCGGGACAACCCTAGACACAATCCAAACAACCTTCCCTAGTCATGGTGCAATATGTACAATAACATTTGTTGTTACAATAAAGACAATAATGACACTTTTTGTGGTGCCCCTTTATTTAGAAAAGTACCGAAAAGTATCGAAATACATTTTGGTACCCGTACTGGTACCAAAATATTGGTATCGGAACAACCCTAGACACAATCCAAACAACCTTCTCTAGTCATGGTGCAATATGTACAATAACATTTGTTGTTACAATAAAGACAATAATGACACTTTTTGTGGTGCCCTTTATTTAGAAAAGTACCGAAAAGTATCGAAATACATTTTGGTACTGGTACTGGTACCAAAATATTGGTATCGGGACAACACTAGACACAATCCAAACAACCTTCCCTAGTCATGGTGCAATATGTAAAATAACATTTGTTGTTACAATAAAGACAATAATGACACTTTTTGTGGTGCCCTTTATTTAGAAAAGTACCGAAAAGTATCTAAATACATTTTGGTACTGGTACTGGTACCAAAATTTTGGTATCGGGACAACCCTAGACACAATCCAAACAACCTTCCCTAGTCATGGTGCAATATGTACAATAACATTTGTTGTTACAATAAAGACAATAATGACACTTTTTGTGGTCCCCTTTATTTAGAAAAGTACCGAAAAGTATCAAAATACATTTTGGTACTGGTACTGGTACCAAAATATTGGTATCGGGACAACCCTAGACACAATCCAAACAACCTTCCCTAGTCATGGTGCAATATGTACAATAACATTTGTTGTTACAGTAAAGACAATAATGACACTTTTTGTGGTGCCCTTTATTTAGAAAAGTACCAAAAAGTATCAAAATACATTTTGGTACTGGAACTGGTACCAAAATATTGGTATCGGGACAACCCTAGACACAATCCAAACAACCTTCCCTAGTCATGGTGCAATATGTACAATAACATTTGTTGTTACAATAAAGACAATAATGACACTTTTTGTGGTCCCCTTTATTTAGAAAAGTACCGAAAAGTATCGAAATACATTTTGGTACCCGTACTGGTACCAAAATATTGGTATCGGAACAACCCTAGACACAATCCAAACAACCTTCTCTAGTCATGGTGCAATATGTACAATAACATTTGTTGTTACAATAAAGACAATAATGACACTTTTTGTGGTGCCCTTTATTTAGAAAAGTACCGAAAAGTATCGAAATACATTTTGGTACTGGTACTGGTACCAAAATATTGGTATCGGGACAACACTAGACACAATCCAAACAACCTTCCCTAGTCATGGTGCAATATGTACAATAACATTTGTTGTTACAATAAAGACAATAATGACACTTTTTGTGGTCCCCTTTATTTAGTAAAGTACCGAAAAGTATCAAAATACATTTTGGTACTGGTACTGGTACCAAAATATTGGTATCGGGACAACCCTAGACACAATCCAAACAACCTTCCCTAGTCATGGTGCAATATGTACAATAACATTTGTTGTTACAATAAAGACAATAATGACACTTTTTGTGGTGCCCTTTATTTAGAAAAGTACCGAAAAGTATCAAAATACATTTTGGTACAGGTACTGGTACCAAAATATTGGTATCGGGACAACCCTAGACACAATCCAAACAACCTTCCCTAGTCATGGTGCAATATGTACAATAACATTTGTTGTTACAATAAAGACAATAATGACACTTTTTGTGGTGCCCCTTTATTTAGAAAAGTACCGAAAAGTATCGAAATACATTTTGGTACCCGTACTGGTACCAAAATATTGGTATCGGAACAACCCTAGACACAATCCAAACAACCTTCTCTAGTCATGGTGCAATATGTACAATAACATTTGTTGTTACAATAAAGACAATAATGACACTTTTTGTGGTGCCCTTTATTTAGAAAAGTACCGAAAAGTATCGAAATACATTTTGGTACTGGTACTGGTACCAAAATATTGGTATCGGGACAACACTAGACACAATCCAAACAACCTTCCCTAGTCATGGTGCAATATGTACAATAACATTTGTTGTTACAATAAAGACAATAATGACACTTTTTGTGGTCCCCTTTATTTAGTAAAGTACCGAAAAGTATCAAAATACATTTTGGTACTGGTACTGGTACCAAAATATTGGTATCGGGACAACCCTAGACACAATCCAAACAACCTTCCCTAGTCATGGTGCAATATGTACAATAACATTTGTTGTTACAATAAAGACAATAATGACACTTTTTGTGGTGCCCTTTATTTAGAAAAGTACCGAAAAGTATCGAAATACATTTTGGTACTGGTACTGGTACCAAAATATTGGTATCGGGACAACACTAGACACAATCCAAACAACCTTCCCTAGTCATGGTGCAATATGTACAATAACATTTGTTGTTACAATAAAGACAATAATGACACTTTTTGTGGTCCCCTTTATTTAGTAAAGTACCGAAAAGTATCAAAATACATTTTGGTACTGGTACTGGTACCAAAATATTGGTATCGGGACAACCCTAGACACAATCCAAACAACCTTCCCTAGTCATGGTGCAATATGTACAATAACATTTGTTGTTACAATAAAGACAATAATGACACTTTTTGTGGTGCCCTTTATTTAGAAAAGTACCGAAAAGTATCAAAATACATTTTGGTACAGGTACTGGTACTAAAATATTGGTATCGGGACAACCCTAGACACAATCCAAACAACCTTCCCTAGTCATGGTGCAATATGTACAATAACATTTGTTGTTACAATAAAGACAATAATGACACTTTTTGTGGTCCCCTTTATTTAGAAAAGTACCGAAAAGTATCGAAATACATTTTGGTACTGGTACTGGTACCAAAATATTGGTATCGGGACAACCCTAGACACAATCCAAACAGCCTTCCCTAGTCATGGTGCAATATGTACAATAACATTTGTTGTTACAATAAAGACAATAATGACACTTTTTGTGGTGCCCTTTATTTAGAAAAGTACCGAAAAGTATCAAAATACATTTTGGTACTGGTACCAAAATATTGGTATCGGGACAACCCTAGACACAATCCAAACAACCTTCCCTAGTCATGGTGCAATATGTACAATAACATGTGTTGTTACAATAAAGACAATAATGACACTTTTTGTGGTCCCCTTTATTTAGAAAAGTACCGAAAATGATCAAAATACATTTTGGTACTGGTACTGGTACCAAAATATGGGTATGGGGACAACACTAGTCCAGATATTTGGATGTAAAAGAGATGAATCAAGTAAAGTGGGTCCTCTTTTTACAACATAAAAAAAAGAGCCAACTTCACATCGGTCCGGTACTTTGTGAGGTAGACGTACAGTCACCACGTCTTCATTATCCAACATGGCCGTGGTGGCCTCACCAGCAGGAATAACTTAGCATAAGCGAGAGGGGAATGAATATGAATGAAGGTGGAGGCAGTTTGTCAACACACATTCACCTGGAGACAGGACAGGAAGTGGAATAAAAGTGACTGACAAAGTCTGACGCTAACGACGCGGTGGTGAGGGATAGGCGATAATGGCCGCTCACATGCGATTAGTGCGGTGATATGACGGCGGGTGTCAGCGACCCGCTTAATGACTCACGCAGGGTGACGTGATGGGAGGAGACAGCGGCGTCAGGATGAAGTGGAATAACGCCCGCGGCCTCTTTAGTGGCGCACATAAGGAAGTGTCGGCACAAATTAGTCTTGCTTGGCGACGTGGAACTTCCGACACGGGTCAAAATAGTACGTGTAAAGATACTCCCACAACATGGCCTTTCCTATCAACAACACCCAGTAAAGGTTTGGGAACTGAGGAGACACATTTTTGAAGTGGAATTCTTTCCCATTCCTGCTTGATGTACAGCTTAAGTTGTTCAACAGTCTCCCTTCTCATATTTTAGTCTTCATAATGTGCCACACATTTTATTTTACTATGAAGCCACGCTGTTGTAACACGTGGCTTGGCATCGTTTTGCTGAAATAAGCAGGGGCGTCCATGGTAACGTTGCTCTATATGTTGCTCCGAAACCTGTATACACCTTTCAGCATTAATGGTGCCATAACAGGGGGGGTCGCAGCTTACTGCATGATTTGTTCTCCCGGAAGCCAATCGGAATATTCCGGACAAGGCGTAAAGGTAGGAACATATTTAATTATTCAAACTACAAAATAACAGGCAAAAACTCTCTTAACTGTGGCATGAAATAAACAAGACTTACGTAGAGGGCTGCGTGACAATAGCGTGAAGCAAACAACTAGCATAAACTATGGCATAGCAAGAAACAAACAACTAACATAACTATGGCATGAAACAACTATGAAACTGTGGCCTGAAACAACTAACATGAACTATGGCATAGAACAACTATGAAACTGTGGCATGAAACAACTAACATGAACTATGGCATGGAACAACTATGAAACTGTGGCATGAAACAACTAACATCAACTATGGCATAGAACAACTATGAAACTGTGGCATGAAACAACTAACATGAACTATGGCATAGAACTACTATGAAACTGTGGCATGAAACAACTGACATAACTATGGCATGGAACAACTATGAAACTGTGACATGAAACAACTAACATAACTATGGCATAGAACAACTATGAAACTGTGGCATGAAACAACTAACATGGACTATGGCATAGAACAACTATGAAACTGTGGCATGAAACAACTAACATCAACTATGGCATAGAACAACTATGAAACTGTGGCATGAAACAACTAACATGAACTATGGCATAGAACAACATGAAACTGTGGCATGAAACAACTAACATGAACTATGGCATAGAACAACTATGAAACTGTGGCATGAAACAACTGACATATCTATGGCATAGAACAACTATGAAACTGTGACATGAAACAACTAACATGAACTATGGCATAGAACAACTATGAACTATGGCATGAAACAACTAACATGAACTTTGGCATAGAACAACTATGAAACTGTGGCATGAAACAACTAACATCAACTATGACATGAAACAACTAACATCAACTATGGCATAGAACAACATGAAACTGTGGCATTAAACAACTAACATGGACTATGGCATAGAACAACATGAAACTGTGGCATGAAACAACTAACATGAACTATGGCATAGAACAACTATGAAACTGTGGCATGAAACAACTAACATCAACTATGGCATAGAACAACTATGAAACTGTGGCATGAAACAACTAACATGAACTATGACATAGAACAACTATGAAACTGTGGCATGAAACAATTAACATGAACTATGGCATAAAACAACATGAACTGTGGCATGAAACAACTAACATGAACTATGGCATAGAACAACATGAAACTGTGGCATGAAACAACTAACATAACTATGGCATAGAACAACTATGAACTATGGCATGAAACAACTAACATGTACTATGGCATAGAACAACTATGAAACTGTGGCATGAAACAACTAACATGAGCTATGGCATAGAACAACTATGAAACTGTGGCATGAAACAACTAACATGGACTATGGCATAGAACAACTATGAAACTGTGGCATGAAACAACTAACATCCACTATGGCATAGAACAACTATGAAACTGTGGCATGAAACAACTAACATGAACTATGGCATAGAACAACATGAAACTGTGGCATGAAACAACTAACATGAACTATGGCATAGAACAACTATGAAACTGTGGCATGAAACAACTGACATAACTATGGCATAGAACAACTATGAAACTGTGACATGAAACAACTAACATGAACTATGGCATAGAACAACTATGAACTATGGCATGAAACAACTAACATGAACTTTGGCATAGAACAACTATGAAACTGTGGCATGAAACAACTAACATCAACTATGACATGAAACAACTAACATCAACTATGGCATAGAACAACATGAAACTGTGGCATTAAACAACTAACATGGACTATGGCATAGAACAACTATGAAACTGTGGCATGAAACAACTAACATGAACTATGACATAGAACAACTATGAAACTGTGGCATGAAACAATTAACATGAACTATGGCATAAAACAACATGAACTGTGGCATGAAACAACTAACATGAACTATGGCATAGAACAACATGAAACTGTGGCATGAAACAACTAACATAACTATGGCATAGAACAACTATGAAACTGTGGCATGAAACAACTAACATAACTATGGCATAGAACAACTATGAACTATGGCATGAAACAACTAACATGTACTATGGCATAGAACAACTATGAAACTGTGGCATGAAACAACTAACCTGAACTATGGCATAGAACAACTATGAAACTGTGGCATGAAACAACTAACATGAACTATGGCATAGAATAACATGAAACAACTAACATGAACTATGACATAGAACAACATGAAACTGTGGCATTAAACAACTAACATGAACTATGGCATAGAACAACATGAAACTGTTGCATGAAACAACTAACATGAACTATGGCATAGAATAACATGAAACAACTAACATGAACTATGACATAGAACAACATGAAACTGTGGCATGAAACAACTAATATGAACTATGGCATAGCACAACTATGAAACTGTGGCATGAAACAACTAACATGAACTATGGCATAGAACAACTATGAAACTGTGGCATGAAACAACTAACATGAACTATGGCATAGAACAACTATGAAACTGTGGCATGAAACAACTAACATGAACTATGGCATAGAACAACTATGAAACTGTGGCATGAACCAACTAACGTGAACTATGGCATAGAACAACATGAAACTGTGGCATGAAACCAATAACTAGCATAACTATAGAATCAGACCTGAAAACGAGCAATGACGCCAGGTTGGTATAAATAGTTGATTAGAGCCAGGTGAGCGTCCGAACACCAGGGGCAGGTGAACATCATATGCCACCATGGCAACCAAAACAAACAAGAGTGCACAAAAAACAGGAACTATTTGAGTTAAACTAACAGAACATAACGAAAACATGATCCGGACCACGGATCATGACAAATGGTGCCTTCACAGATGTGTAAGTTACCCATGTCTTGGCCACTAATACACCCCCATACCATCACACATGCTGCCTTTTACACTTTCACCCTAGAACAGGGGTCGGCAACCCGCGGCTCTTTAGCGCCGCCCTAGTGGCTCTCTGAAGCTTTTTCAAAAATGTATGAAAAATGGAAAAAGATGAGGGGGAAAAAAATACATTTTTTGTTTTAATATGGTTTCTGTAGGAGGACAAACATGCCACAAACCTCCCTAATTGTTATAAAGCACACTGTTTATATTAAACATGCTTCACTGATTCCAGTATTTGGCGAGCGCCGTTTTGTCCTACTAATTTTGGCGGTCCTTGAACTCACCGTAGTTTGTGTCCATGTATAACTTTCTCCGACTTTCTTGGACGTGTTTTATGCCACTTTCTTTTTCTGTCTCATTTTGTCCACCACACTTTTAACGTCGTGCGTGAATGCACAAAGGTGAGTTTTGTTGATGTTATTGACTCGTGTGGAGTGCTAATCAGACATATTTGGTCACTGCATGACTGCAAGCTAATCGATGCTAACATGCTATTTAGGCTAGCTGTATGTACATATTGCATCATTATGCCTCATTTGTAGCTATATTTGAGCTCATTTAGTTTCCTTTAAGTCATCTTAAATCAATGTATATCTCATGACACACTATCTGTATGTAATATAGCTTTTAATTTGTTGCGGCTCCAGACAGATATGTTTTTGTATTTTTGCTCCAATATGGCTCTTTCAACATTTTGGGTTGCCGACCCCTGCCCTAGAACAATCCGGATGGTTCTTTTCCTCTTTGGTCCGGAGGACACGACGTCCACAGTTTCCAAAAACAATTTGAAATGTGGACTCGTCAGACCACAGAACACTTTTCCCACTTTGTATCAGTCCATCTCAGATGAGCTCGGGCCCAGCGAAGCCGGCGGCGTTTCTGGGTGTTGTTGATAAATGGCGTTGGCTTTGCATAGTAGAGTTTTAACTTGCACTTACAGACGTAGCGAGCAACTGTAGTTACCGACAGTGGTTTTCTGAAGTGTTCCCGAGCCCATGTGGTGATATCCTTCACACACTGATGTGGCTTTTTAATGCAGGGATACAAGGTGCGTAATATCACGGCTTACGTGCAGCGATTTCTCCAGATTCTCCGAACCTTTTGATGATATCACGGAGCGTGGATGGTGAAATCCCTAAATTCCTTGATTGAGAAATGTTGTTCTTCAACAATTTGCTCAGGCATTTGTTGACAAAGTTTGTGAACGACCGAGCATTTCACGGAAGCTGCTTTTATACCCAATCATGGCACCCACCTGTTCCCAATTAGCCCGTTCACCTGCGGGATGTTCCAAATAAGTCTTTGACGAGCATTCCTCAACTGTCTCACTCTTTTTTGCCACTTGTGCCAGCTTTTTTGGAAACATGTTGCAGCCATCACATTCCAAACGAGCTAATATTTGCACAAAAATAACAACTTTTTTCTCAGTGTGAACATGGAATATCTTGTCTTTGCAGTCTATTCAATTGAATATAAGTTGAAAATTATTTGTTGTATTCTCTTTTTATTTAGCATTTACACAACGTGACAACTTCACTGCTTTCGGCTTTTGTATATGGAATATTAGCTCAGGTTGTCTACGATGCTATAATATTTTTGGAGTGTTATTCCACATAATAAATGTATTCCAAGCTTCTTCTACACCATAAAAAAACCACAAGTCCTCTCATCTGAGGGCCATCCTGGATCCTTCACCCTTAACTCCCCCCCCCCCTGCAAACCGAAGAGCTCCCAGGGCCCCGGGGGTCCGAATAACTCTCTGTGGTGACGACCGGCGGAGACATCCTGGTAATTTAAGACGTAATTCCCCCTTTTCCTGGGAGCTTTATAAAAATCTATATTGTGCTCGTAAACAATGCCGCCTTTCCAGCGAGGCTCCTAATCCTCCTTTTTATGTATGCAGAGAGTTATGACGGAGGCAAGACGCTCTCGGCTGAAAGGCCAAGCGGCAATAAAGTGGAACCGGCGGTCCAGAGCTAAACTTTACCCGACCCAACAACTACAAGAGAGGGTTTTTTTTTTCCCCCCCTCAGTGAGGCCCAGATGCTGTCCTCCAATAAGATGAAATGAAAGGAATGATGTATTATAAGTACACAGCACAGTTATTATGTGGGAGTCAGTGAATTGTGGCAAATTAGACACACCCTTTAGTTTATTAGCCTTTTAAAGCCTTCATAAGGCCTCTTATAAATACTGCATACACGCTGTGGTCATTTAACAGGAACACTTCAATGGGTCCGAAAGCAGTGAAGTTGTCACGTTGTGTACATGCTCAATAAAAAGGAGAATACAACAAATCCTTTTCAACTTATATTCCATTGAATAGACTGCAAAGACAAGATATTTCATGTTAAAACTAAGAAACTTTGTCATTTTTTGCAAATGTTAGCTCATTTGGAATGTGATGGCTGCGACATGTTTCCAAAAAAGCTGGCACAAGTGGCAAAAAAGAGTGAGTAAGTTGAGGAATGCTCATCAAAGACTTATTTGGAACATCCCGCAGGTGAGCGGGCTAATTGGGAACAGGTGGGTGCCATGATTGGGTATAAAAGCAACTTCCGTGAAATGCCCAGTCGTTCACAAACAAGGACGGGGGCGAGGGTCACCACTTTGTCAACAAACGCCTGAGCAAATTGTTGAAGAACAACATTTCTCAACAAGGAATTTAGGGATTTCACCATCTACGCTCCGTAATATCATCAAAAGGTTCGGAGAATCTGGAGAAATCACTGCACGTGAGCCGTGATATTACGCACCTTGGATCCCTCAGGCGGTACCGCATGAAAAAGCCACATCAGCGTGTAAAGGATATCACCACATGGGCTCAGGAACACTTCAGAAAACCACTGTCAGTGTAAGATGTGTTTAGTAAAAAGTTTAGTAAAAACAGTCACTTTTGCCTCTTTGAGCTGTAATTTGACCCCCTTAACATGCTTCAAAACTCACCAAACTGGACACACACATCAGGACTGGCAAAAATTGCGATCTAATAAAAAAACCCAACCCCAAATTAAAAATTGTGCTCTAGCGCCCCCTAGGAAGAAAACACAGACACAACTGCTCCTAGGAAGAAAACTCAGACAAAACTGCCTGTAACTTCCAGTAGGAATGTCGTAGAAACATGAAACAAAAACCTCTATGTAGGTCTCATTTAGACCTACATTTCATTCACTAACAACCCCCAGCAAAAATCAACAGAAAGTTTGCAATCCCCCTTCAAAACAAAAGTTGTTGTTATTATTATTATTATACCGCCGCCTCTTTGAGCTGTAATTTGACCCCCTTAACATGCTTCAAAACTCACCAGATTTGACACACACATCAGGACTGGCGAAAATTGCGATCTAATCAAAAAAACCAAACCTCAAAACTCAAAATTGCGCTCTAGCGCCCCCTAGGAAGAAAACACAGACAAAACTGCTTGTAACTTCCGGTAGGAATGTCGTAGAGACATGAAACAAAAACCTCTTTGTAGGTCTGACTTAGACCTAGATTTCAGGCATTGACTTCTTTCAGCAAAAATCAACAGGAAGTTGGCAATTCCCCCTTCAAAACAAAAGTTTAGTAAAAACAGTCACTTTTGCCTCTTTGAGCTGTGATTTGACCCCCTTAACATGCTTCAAAACTCACCAAACTGGACACACACATCAGGACTGGCGAAAATTGCAATCTAATAAAAAATAAAAAAATAAAAATTTAAAATTGCGCTCTAGCGCTCCCTAGGAAGAAAACACAGACAAAACCGCCTGTAACTTCCAGTAGGAATGTCGTAGAAACATGAAACAAAAACCTCTATGTAGGTCTCACTTAGACCTAGATTTCATGCAATGACACCCTTCAGCTAAAATCAACGGGAAGTTGGCAATTCCCCCTTCAAAACAAATATTTTATAAAAACAGTCAGTTTTGCCTCTTTGAGCTGTAATTTGACCCCCTTAACATGCTTCAAAACTCACCAAACTGGACACACACATCAGGACTGGCAAAAATTGCGATCTAATAAAAAGCCCCAACCCCAAATTAAAAATTGCGCTCTAGCGCTCCCTAGGAAGAAAACTCAGACAAAACTGCCTGTAACTTCTAGTAGGAATGTCGTAGAAACATGAAACAAAAACCTCTATGTATGTCTCACATGGGCTCAGGAACACTTCAGAAAACCACTGTCAGTAACTACAGTTGGTCGCTACATCTGTAAGTGCAAGTTCAAACTCTACTATGCAAAGCCACAGCCATTTATCAACAACACCCAGAAACGCCTCTGGCTTCACTGGGCCCGAGCTCATCTAAGATGGACTAATGCAAAGTGGAAAATTGTTCTGTGGTCTGACGAGTCCACATTTCAAATTGTTTTTGGAAACTGTGGACGTCGTGTCCTCCGGACCAAAGAGGAAAAGAACCATCCGGATTGTTCTAGGGCAGGGGTCGGCAACCTTTACCACTCAAAGAGCCATTTTGGCAAGTTTCACAAATTAAAGAAAGTAATGGGAGCCACAAAAACAATTTTAAAAGAAAAACACCGCATACAAAGCTTAAATGCTTTGTGCTATGTTAACCAGGGGTCTCCGACACACGCACCGGCACGCACTTTAATGTGGAAATTTGATGTTAGTGCAGCCCGCGAGTTTTGAATGAATGATAGCGTCATACTTGCCAACCCTCTCATTTATCCCGGGAGACTCCCGAATATCAGAGCGTGATGACACTGCATTTGGCGCCCTCTACAGTCTGCCCTAACAGTGTACCTGCTCGGCCACACGTAGAATGCAATTTCAGCTTGCTCACGTAAGTGACAGCAAGGCGTACTACCTCAGCAGCCACACATCTTACACTGACGGTACCAATACCCAGAATCCCATGCAGCCCTAACTCTTCCGCTCAACCAACGCACGGAGAGGGGGGGGTTGATGTGTGGGGGGATTTGGTGGTAGCGGGGGTGTATAATGTAGACCGGAAGAGTTAGGGCTGCATGGGATTCTGGGTAATGGTTGTGTTGTGTTTATGTTGTGTTACGGTGGGATGTTCTCCAAAAATGTGTTTTTCATTCTTTTTTGGTGTGGGTTCACAGTGTGGCGCATATTTGTAACGTAACAATGTTAAAGTTGTTTAATACGGCTACCGTCAGTGTAAGCTGTGTGGCTGATGAGTAAGTATGCTTTGCTGTCTCCTGTGTGTGCAAGTAATAACAACATGTGGCTGGACTGGCACGCTGTATGTAAATGCTATAGAGGACAATTACTGCAGTGCAGTTAGGGCACGCCCTTTATTTAGTAATTAGAGTGTAAATAGGATTATTTTTTCCCTGGGAGTAATCTATGAGAGACACTGAGATCCATAAGTCTCCTGGGAAAATCGGGGGGGGGGGGGGGGGGTCGGCATGTATGTAGCTGAGCCGCATCAGAGTGGTCAAGGAGGCGAATGCGGCTCCGGAGCCGCGGGTTGCCGACCCCTGTTCTAGGGTGAAAGTGTAAAAGGCAGCATGTGTGATGGTATGGGGGTGTATTAGTGGCCAAGACATGGGTAACTTACACATCTGTGAAGGCACCATTAATGCTGAAAGGTACATACAGCTTTTGGAGCAATCCAAGCAACATTATCATGGACGCCCCTGCTTATTTCAGCAAGACAATGCCAAGCCACGTGTCACAACAACGTGGCTTCGTAGTAAAAGAGTGCTGGTACTAGACTGGCCTGCCTGTAGTCCAGACCTGTCTCCCATTGAAAATGTGAAGGCTAAAATATGAGAAGGGAGACTGTTAAACAACTTAAGCTGTACATCAAGCAAGAATGGGAAATAATTCCACTTCAAAAATGTGTCTCCTCAGTTCCCAAACCTTTACTGAGTGTTGTTAAAAGGAAAGGCCATGTAACACACTGGTAAAAATGCCTTTTTTGCCATGTGTTGCTGCCATTAAATTCTAAGTTCATGATTACTTGCGAAAAATATCTTGTCTTTGCAGTCTATTCAATTGAATATAAGTTGAAAAGGATTTGTTGTATTCTCTTTTTATTTACCATTTACACAACGTGACAACTTCACTGCTTCTGGGTTTTGTACAAAAGTAACTTGCAAACTCAGTTACATCTAATTAAAAATCATTTTGAACAGATTGTAGTTTTAATGCAACATACTTTTTATTGTTACTTCCATATTTCTGTGAAGAAGGAATGCTACGTTTACTTTGTTTGCTCCATTTATTCATATGATAATTATATTCATCTACAATCATTTGTTTATTGCTCGTGAAGATGTATTTTTTGTCTT
Source organism: Entelurus aequoreus (assembly GCF_033978785.1). NCBI lineage: Eukaryota > Metazoa > Chordata > Actinopteri > Syngnathiformes > Syngnathidae > Entelurus > Entelurus aequoreus. Next base: position 8,503,913 of record NC_084737.1, on the reverse strand, counting down.
GTTGGATATTGTTAGGGGAATATTTTCCACTTGACAGCAGAGTGGAATGCCAGAGCGTAGTGTTGTCCGGATATCAATATTTTAGTATATGTGCCAAAATGTATTACGATACTTTTCTAAATAAATAAAAAGTGTCATTATTGTCTTTATTGTAACAAAAAATTTTTAGTGTACATGTTTATTATTGTCATTTAGACCTTAAATAAAATAGTGAACATACTAGACAACTTGTCTTTTAGTAGTAAGTAAACAAACAAAGACTCCTAATTAGTCTGCAGTAACATATTGTGTCATTTATACACCTATTATTTTGTACACATTATGAGGGACAAACTGTAAAAAATGGATTATTAATCCCCTTGTTCATTTACTGTTAATATCTGCTTATTTTCTGTTTGAACATGTTCTATCTACACTTCTGTTCAAATGTAATAATCACTTATTCTTCTCTTCTTTGATACTTGACATTAGTTTTGGATGATACCACACATTTAGGTATGGATCCAGGGATGTATTTCCTGAGTTTATAAACATTATATGAAAAAATATCGATGTAATCATAGTAGTATCGACTAGATACACTCTTGTACACAATGTCCCTTTGGGACAGAGGACCCTATTGTAAATGTAAGGTTTTATTCTTTATCTTTATTATTATTATTCCGCCGCCTCTTTGAGCTGTAATTTGACCCCCTTAACATGCTTCAAAACTCACCATATTTGACACACACATCAGGACTGGCGAAAATTGCGATCTAATAAAAAAAACCAAACCTCAAAACTCAAAATTGCGCTCTAGCGCCCCCTAGGAAGAAAACACAGACAAAACTGCTTGTAACTTCCGGTAGGAATGTCGTAGAGACATGAAACAAAAACCTCTATGTAGGTCTGACTTAAACCTACATTTCAGGCATTGACTTCTTTCAGCAAAAATCAACAGGAAGTTGGCAATTCCCCCTTCAAAACAAAAGTTTAGTAAAAACAGTCACTTTTGCCTCTTTGAGCTGTAATTTGACCCCCTTAACATGCTTCAAAACTCACCAAACTATACACACACATATCAGGACTGGCGAAAATTGCGATTTAATAAAAAAAACCAACCCCAAATTAAAAATTGCGCTCTAGCGCCCCATAGGAAGAAAACACAGACACAACTGCTCCTAGGAAGAAAACTCAGACAAAACTGCCTGTAACTTCCAGTAGGAATGTCGTAGAAACATGAAACAAAAACCTCTATGTAGGTCTCACTTAGACCTACATTCCATACACTGACAACCCCCAGCAAAAATCAACAGAAAGTTTGCAATCCCCCTTCAAAACAAAAGTTGTTGTTATTATTATTATACCGCCGCCTCTTTGAGCTGTAATTTGACCCCCTTAACATGCTTCAAAACTCACCATATTTGACACACACATCAGGACTGGCGAAAATTGCAATCTAATAAAAATACCTAGACCCAAAACTCAAAAATGCGCTCTAGCGCCCCCTAGGAAGAAAACACAGACACAACTGCCTGTAACTTCCAGTAGGAATGTCGTAGCGACATGCAACAAAAACCTCTATGTAGGTCTCACTTAGACCTAGATTTCATACAATGACACCCTTCAGCAAAAATCAACAGGAAGTTGTCAATTCCCCCTTCAAAACAAAAGTTTAGTAAAAACAGTCACTTTTGCCTCTTTGAGCTGTTTTTAACCCCCTTAACATGCTTCAAAACTCACCAAACTGGACACACACATCAGGACTGGCAAAAATTGCGATCTAATAAAAAAACCCAACCCCAAATTAAAAATTGCGCTCTAGCGCCCCCTAGGAATAAAACACAGACACAACTGCTCCTAGGAAGAAAACTCAGACAAAACTGCCTGTAACTTCCAGTAGGAATGTCGTAGAAACATGAAACAAAAACCTCTATGTAGGTCTCATTTAGACCTACATTTCATTCACTAACAACCCCCAGCAAAAATCAACAGGAAGTTTGCAATTCCCCTTCAAAACAAAAGTTGTTGTTATTATTATTATTATACCGCCGCCTCTTTGAGCTGTAATTTGACCCCCTTAACATGCTTCAAAACTCACCATATTTGACACACACATCAGGACTGGCGAAAATTGTGATCTAATAAAAATACCTAGACCCAAAACTCAAAAATGCGCTCTAGCGCCCCCTAGGAAGAAAACACAGACACAACTGCCTGTAACTTCCAGTAGGAATGTCGTAGCGACATGAAACAAAAACCTCTATGTAGGTCTCACTTAGACCTAGATTTCATACAATGACACCCTTAAGCTAAATTTAACAGGAAGTTGGCAATTCCCCCTTCAAAACAAATATTTTATAAAAACAGTCACTTTTGCCTCTTTGAGCTGTAATTTGACCCCCTTAACATGTTTCAAAACTCACCAAACTGGACACACACATCAGGACTGGCAAAAATTGCAATGTAATATAAAAAAAAACAACCCCAAATTAAAAATTGCGCTCTAGCGCTCCCTAGGAAGAAAACACAGACAAAACTGCCTGTAACTTCCAGTAGGAATGTCGTAGAAACATGAAACAAAAACCTCTATGTAGGTCTCACTTAGACCTAGATTTCATACAATGACACCCTTAAGCTAAATTTAACAGGAAGTTGGCAATTCCCCCTTCAAAACAAATATTTTATAAAAACAGTCACTTTCGCCTCTTTGAGCTGTAATTTGACCCCCTTAACATGCTTCAAAACTCACCAAACTGGACACACACATCAGGACTGGCGAAAATTGCAATCTAATAAAAAAACAACAACCCCAAATTAAAAATTGCGCTCTAGCGCCCCCTAGGAAGAAAACACAGACACAACTGCTCCTAGGAAGAAAACTCAGACAAAACTGCCTGTAACTTCCAGTAGGAATGTCGTAGAAACATGAAACAAAAACCTCTATGTAGGTCTCATTTAGACCTACATTTCATTCACTAACAACCCCCAGCAAAAATCAACAGGAAGTTTGCAATTCCCCTTCAAAACAAAAGTTGTTGTTATTATTATTATTATACCGCCGCCTCTTTGAGCTGTAATTTGACCCCCTTAACATGCTTCAAAACTCACCATATTTGACACACACATCAGGACTGGCGAAAATTGCGATCTAGTCAAAAAACCAAACCCCAAAACTCAAAATTGCGCTCTAACGCCCCCTAGGAAAAAACACAGACAAAACTGCTTGTAACTTCCGGTAGGAATGTCGTAGAGACATGAAACAAAAACCTCTATGTAGGTCTGACTTAGACCTAGATTTCAGACATTGACTTCTTTCAGCAAAAATCAACAGGAAGTTGACACAACTGCTCCTAGGAAGAAAACTCAGACAAAACTGCCTGTAACTTCCAGTAGGAATGTCGTAGAAACATGAAACAAAAACCTCTATGTAGGTCTCATTTAGACCTACATTTCATTCACTAACAACCCCCAGCAAAAATCAACAGGAAGTTTGCAATTCCCCCTTCAAAACAAAAGTTTTGTAAAAACCGGTCACCTTTTTTCAAACATTAGCTCCTCTGAGCGTGTTCGTCGTGTCGGCTTTAAACTAGCAAGGGAGAGAGATTGAACCCTTCTGATTAAAAGTTGACGAAAGAGTTTTAATTACTGCTCCGGTTTGGATTTTATGTGCCGTCAAAGTCGGTCCCGTCCATCGCTGCTTGCAGCTTTAATTATTATTATTATTGTAATTATTATTATTATTATACACGACAGCGCGGATGCAAGATGGCGCCGGGGAAGTTCAAGACGGCCGTAAACTTCCAGGACCTACGCGCCTGTTTTTTTCTTCTTGTAATCTATCGCCGCCTCAACCTTTCTCTCCGGTACTTGACCTGCAAGCTCTCCAACGCCGCGTCTCGGAGACGGACTCATGTGTCAGCTAGCATCAGTGGAGCAAAGCGCGGCGGCGTTGATGCGATGTGGCTGCGTGCCGTGACCCCCCCCCCACCCCCACCCCCACCACCACCACCTCCCTCCCCCGGGCTGGGTAATAAATCACCGGGACGACAGCCGTAGTGACCTTTTACGTTGTGACACACAATGCAGCAGCTTACACGAGTGTGAGGAGTCATTCCATTTCCTGCCCGATATTATTGTTTTATAACCAGGTGTCACCCGCCAATTACAATAACACACATAAATGTATGCGACGACGATGCTCATAAACACTTCATAATGGGACTGTCTGTGCATGGAGCTTGTCCGTACAACTACGCACATTTTAATGCACCTTATACACATCTGGTCCGCCAGAGAATAAGGAGACGTAGCGGGAGAGAGCGATGTCAATTAGGGTTGTGCCGATACCAATATGTTGGTACCGGTACCGATATTTCCATACAGTGTTTCCCACACATTCATTTATTTGTGGCGGCCCGCCACGAAAGAATTACGTCAGCCACAAATAAAATAAAATAAAAATAAAATAAATAAATAAATAAATAAAAAAAATATATATATTTTTTTGTCCTGTCCAGCTTCTCAGGCAAATCATATAGTTGATGTAGATGCCCATATAGGCTGTTCACATTTACTTTACAACAGAGAAGTGTAGGATACTTCTCTCGTTGCCTTATTTGTATTTGACCACTACTGTTTTCTGTTTATTTGTTACTGACTGCGCCTCTGTTTCACTTTATGTTGCTGGTAAATAATATGGTTGTAGTAGTAGGCTAAAGTTAAATTATTTAGTATGCACTAATTAAAGGGGCAGAGCTTTAAGATACATTTTAGCTTTTATATTTTATAAGATATATTTTTTGTAAGAACCACAATTAATAAATATATTTTAGTGAATAACTTATTGTTCAAATCTGTATATAAATATGTACATAAAGTGTTGTAATTATATTGTAAAATGGATGGATGGATGGACGTTTAAAACAAAACTGTTATTATTAATTAGTAAGTATACATTTTTTGAGCCTTTTTAGAGAAAATTATATCATTGTAGTAAATCATGCAAATTACTCGATGATGTCACGGTGACCACGCCCATAGCCACGCCCCCACCGCCACAGGTATCTTGGCAGTTTATGGGAAACACTGCCATACTTTTCTAAATAAAAGGGGACCACAAAAAATGTCATTATTGTCTTTATTTGAACAAAAAAAAAATGTTAGTGTACATGAAACATATGTTTATTATTTGTAATTTAGTCCTTAAATAAAATGTTGTACATACTAGACAACTTGTCTTTTAGTAGTAAGTAAACAAACAAAGACTCCTAATTAGTCTATGCCAGGGGTCACCAACCTTTTTGAAAGCAAGAGCTACTTCTTGGGTAGTAAATTAATGCGAAGGGCTACCAGTTTGATACACACTTAAATAAATTGCCGGAAATAGCCAATTTGCTCAATTTACCTTTAACTCTATGTTATGATTAATAATTAATGATATTTACACTTATTTGAACGGTTTAAAAGAGTAGAAAACACGAAGAAAATGACAAGTAAATTTTGAAACATAGTTTATCTTCAATTTCGACTCTTTAAAATTCAAAATTCAACTGAAAAAACTAGCTAATTCGAATCTTTTTGAAAAAATTAAAAAAAATAATTTATGGAACATCATTAGTAATTTTTCCTGATTTAGATTAATTTTAGAATTTTGATGACATGTTTTAAATAGGTTAAAATCCAATCTGCACTTTGTTAGAATATATAAGAAATTGGACCAAGCTATATTTCTAACAAAGACAAGTCATTATTTCTTCTAGATTTTCCAGAACAAAAATTTTAAAATAAATTCAAAAGACTTTGAAATAAGATTTAAATTTGATTCTACAGATTTTCTAGATTTTCCAGAATAATTTTTTTGAATTTTAATCATAATAAGTTTGAAGAAATATTTCACAAATATTCTTCGTCGAAAAAACAGAAGCTAAAATGAAGAATTAAATTAAAATGTATTTATTATTCTTTACAATAAAAATAAAAAAATTACTTGAACATTGATTTAAATTGTCAGGAAAGAAGAGGAAGGAATTTAAAAGGTAAAAAGGTGTATGTGTTTAAAAATCCTAAAATCATTTTTAATGTTGTATTTTTTCTCTAAAATTGTCTTTCTGAAAGTTATAAGAAGCAAAGTGAAAAAATTTATGAATTCATTCAAACAAGTGAAGACCAAGTCTTTAAAATATTTTCTTGGATATTCAAATTCTATTTGAGTTTTGTCTCTCTTAGAATTAAAAATGTCGGGCGAAGCGAGACCAGCTTGCTAGTCAATAAATCAAATTTAAAAAATAGAGGCAGCTCACTGGTAAGTGCTGCTATTTGAGCTATTTTTAGAACAGGCCAGCGGGCGACTCATCTGGTCCTTACGGGCTACCTGGTGCCCGCGGGCACTGTGACCCCTGTTCTATGCAGTAACATATTGTGTCATTTATACACCTATTATTTTGTACACATTATAAATGGATTGATGGTTGGGCTAGAAAGAACAGATTAAAATTAAAGCTGCAAGCAGCATTGGTCGGGTCCGCCTTTTGGCAGGTGCTAGTCCTAGGTGTCCCAATACTTTTGTCCAGTGGCAGTCCTGAGTGAGACCTACATAGAGGTTTTTGTTTCGTGTCTCTACGATATTCGTACTGGGAGTTAGAGGAAGTTGTGTCTGAGTTCACATTGTCATTATAGGGTATTGTGTGTATTGAGGCCAAAGAAGGAGTAATCGCATTTTCGTTGTCATTTTTGGCACCGGAGCAGCATCAGTGCTGCGGGTTTATGAAGGCTCGTAAAATCAAAACGGTAGCACTAATCACAACTCTTTCGTCAACTTTTAATCAGAAGGGTTCAATCTCTCTCCTGTAGCAGTTTGAAGCCGAAACGACAAACGCGCTCGGAGGAGATAACGTTTGATGTTTGGTGACCGGTTGTAACAAAAATTTAGTTTTGAAGGAGGAATAGCAAACTTCCTGTTGATTTTTGCTGAAGGATGTCAATCTATGAAATGTAGGTCTAGGCGAGACCTATATAGAGGTATTTGTTTCATGTCTCTAAGACGTTCCTACCGGAAGTTACAAGCAGTTTTGTTTGAGTTTTCCTCGGAGGAGCAGTTTTTTCTCTGTTTTTTGCAAAAATTATGTAGAGCACAATTTTGAGTTTTGGGGTTTGGTTTTTTTTTTTAGATCGCAATTTCCACCAGTCCCGATGTGTGTGAGAAGTTTTGTGAGTTTTGAAGTATTTTAAGGGGGTCAAATTACAGCTCAAAAATCAAAAATGAGTGTTTTTAGTCATTTTTTGTCTTGAAGGGGAAATTGCTAACTTCCTGTTGGTTTTCGCCCGATGAAGTGAAATTATGAATTGTAGGTCTAAGTGAGACCTACATACAGGTTTTCGTTTCATGTCTCTACGACTATCCTAGTGGGAGTTAGAGGCAGTTTTCTTCCTAGGGGGCGCTAGAGCGCAATTGTGATTTTTTTGGGTTTGGTTTTTTTACTAAAGTGTGCTCTACCCGAGTTTGTATGTGTGTAAAAAATGTGGTGAGTTTTGAAGCATGTTAAGGGGGGCAAAGTAGTGCGCAACCGTGCGGAATAATAACAAAACCTTACAATTTCAATAGGGTCCTTTCGTCCCATTTCAAAAGGACTCCCTGTGGGATTCCTTTTGAAATGGTCCTGTGCGGACCCTAAAAATAACGATTAAAAAAATACAAAAAAATAGTTGTTTTTTTACTCGGGGGCCGCAATTTGGACGCTGGCGGGCCCTATCTGGCACGCTGGCCGTAGTTTGGGCACCCCTGATTTAGAGTACAAGTTGAGTTACTCGCCATTGAAGATCATTTGAGTGGAACTAACGTGCATGTTGTAGTTTTGAACATTAATACGAGTCGTAAATAAACCATCAACGTGTGTTTTTAAAAGCTTTTACTGCCTCGTGATAACATCGGAGTGTTTATCTTTCAATCGAAAAAATGTGGCTCGTCAATTAAAAAAAGCCCACAAAAGTGTCCGCCTGACGTCCCCCTCAAGTAGCAATGTGCGTTTGCTGTCAAGATGAATACGCTACTCCAAATAAATCAATAAGCCGGAGCGTGGCGTTCCCCGAGACGCGGCGTCTAATCACAGCTATCAATCCTTCACGTCCTGGTCATTACGACCCGGGGCCCGTTAGCGCCGGCCGGCCGAGCCGAGCCCCCGCACCGCCCACGCGCTCGGACACCCCGGGGCGCCGCCGGGGACCAGCGGCCGACGAGCGTCATCATCCTAATGGGCCGTGGTAAATGGAGCGGCTCCGGGCCGAGCGGTCTGCTCCGTGATCCGGAGCCGGAGCCATTTCACGGTGTCTGCCCGGGACCCGGCCGCACTCAGTCACGGTGATGGAGAGCTCCGTAGCGGCGTCCGCGTCCAAAGGGACGGCGGGGGGGTTAGCACGAGGTGGCGTGGTGTGGCGTGGTGGCCGCCCGTATGCATTAACTTCCAGGGGGGCTTGATCCGGGCCCCGAGTCACGCGGATTTGTGCTCTTAGCAACGCATGGCAAAGTTGGCCGGCGCCACGGCAACCACGGACATGCGGATGCGTCCGCGTGTCAATCATGGAAATGGATCTAATTGCTAGAACGATGAACGTTTCCCTCCGGCGTTAGCACACATTTCACACTTCTGACCTTGTGTGATGGCCACTTCTGACCTTGTGTGATGGCGGCCCCCCCCCCCCCACACTGAACTGGAATAAACACCAATTTGATCTCGCAAGAACAGAAAGATGAACGTATTTTAGTCTTCTTGGATACGTTAGGAACACCTCGTCTACAGCAGTACCGGACTTTTCAGACTATAAGGCGCACTTAAAATCCTCTCGTTGGCTCAAAAATCGTTAGTGCGCCTTATAACCCGATGATGCTAACGTACGGAATAGTTTCGGTTGCGCTTACCGATCTCAAAGCTATTTTATTTGGTACACGGTGAAATGATAAGTGCGACCGGTAGATGGCAGCCACACATAAGAGATAGGTGTAAACTGCAAGATGATGGCAGTCACATATAAGAGATACGTGTCAACTGCAAGAAGATGGCAGTCACACATAAGAGATATGTGTAAAACTGCAATATAATGGCAGTCGCACATAAGAGATACAAGGTAAACTGCAAGATAAAGGCAGTCACACATAAGAGATATGTGTAAAACTGCAATATAATGGCAGTCACACATTGATACAAGGTAAACTGCAATATAAAGGCAGTCACACATAGGAGATATGTGTGAACTGCAATATGATGGCAGTCACACATAAGAGATACGTGTAGACTGCAATATGATGGCAGTCACATATAAGAGATACGTGTCAAATGCAAGAAGATGGCAGTCACACATAAGAGATATGTGTAAAACTGCAATATAATGGCAGTCGCACATAAGAGATACAAGGTAAACTGCAAGATAAAGGCAGTCACACATAAGAGATATGTGTAAAACTGCAATATAATGGCAGTCACACATAAGAGATACAAGGTAAACTGCAAGATAAAGGCAGTCACACATAAGAGATATGTGTAAAACTGCAATATAATGGCAGTCACACATAAGAGATACAAGGTAAACTGTAAGATTAAGGCAGTCACACTTAGGAGATATGTGTAAACTGCAATATGATGGCAGTCACACATAAGAGATACGTGTAAACTGTAATATGATGGCAGTCCAACACAAGAGATACGTGTCAACTGCAAGATAATGGCAGTCACACATAAGAGATGCATGTAGACTGCAATATGATGGCAGTAACACACAAGAGACGTGTAAACTGCACGATGATGGCAGTTACACATAAGAGATATGTGTAAACTGCAATATGATGGCAGTCACACATAAGAGATATGTGTAAACTGAAAGATGATGGCAGTTACACATAAGAGATATGTGTAAACTGCAATATGATGGCAGTCACACATAAGAGATACGTGTAGACTGCAAGATAAAGGCAGTCACACATAAGAGATACGTGAAAACTGCAAGATGATGGCAGTCACACATAAAAGATATGTGTAAACTGCAATATAATGGCAGTCACACATAAGAGATGCATGTAGACTGCAATATGATGGCAGTAACACACAAGAGACATGTGTAAACTGCAATATGATGGCAGTCACACATAAGAGATATGTGTACACTGAAAGATGATGGCAGTTACACATAAGAGATATGTGTAAACTGCAATATGATGGCAGTCACACATAAGAGATACGTGTAGACTGCAATATGATGGCAGTCACACATAAGAGATACGGGTAGACTGCAATATGATGGCAGTCACACATAAGAGATACGTGTAGACTGCAATATGATGGCAGTTACACATAAGAGATACGTGTAAACTGCAAGATGATGGCAGTCACACATAAGAGATACGTGTAGACTGCAATATGATGGCAGTCACACAGAAGAGATACATGTAAACTGCAATATGATGGCAGTCACACATAAGAGATACGTGTAGACTGCAATTTGATGGCAGTCACACATGAGAGATACGTGTTGACTGCAATATGATGGCAGTCACACATAAGAGATACGTGTTGACTGCAATATGATGGCAGTCACACATAAGAGATACGTGTTGACTGCAATATGATGGCAGTCACACATAAGAGATACGTGTAGACTGCAATATGATGGCAGTCACACACAAGAGATACGTGTAGACTGCAATTTGATGGCAGTCACACATAAGAGATACGTGTTGACTGCAACATGATGGCAGTCACACATAAGAGATACGTGTTGACTGCAATATGATGGCAGTCACACATAAAAGACACGTGTAGATTGCAATATGATGGCAGTCACACATAAGAGATATGTGTAAACTGCAATATGATGGCAGTCACACACAAGAGATATGTGTAGACTGCAATATGATGGCAGTCACACATAAGAGATATGTGTAGACTGCAATATGATGGCAGTCACACATAAGAGATATGTGTAAACTGCAGTATGATGGCAGTCAAACATAAGAGATACGTGTCAACTGCAAGATAATGGCAGTCACACATAAGAGATGCATGTAGACTGCAATATGATGGCAGTAACACACAAGAGACATGTGTAAACTGCACGATGATGGCAGTTACACATAAGAGATATGTGTAAACTGCAATATGATGGCAGTCACACATAAGAGATATGTGTAAACTGAAAGATGATGGCAGTTACACATAAGAGATATGTGTAAACTGCAATATGATGGCAGTCACACATAAGAGATACGTGTAGACTGCAAGATAAAGGCAGTCACACATAAGAGATACGTGTAAACTGCAAGGTGATGGCAATCACACATAAAAGATATGTGTAAACTGCAATCTAATGGCAGTCACACATAAGAGATACATGTAAACTGCAATATGATGGCAGTCACACATAAGAGATACATGTAGACTGCAATTTGATGGCAGTCACACATAAGAGATACGTGTAGACTGCAATATGATGGCAGTCGCACATAAGAGATACGTGTAGACTGCAATATGATGGCAGTAAACAACACCAAAACTTTAAATGTTCCATCGAAAATATAGAAGATTACACATGGCACACATTACGGCTACCATAGTCAGACGTCCTCTGCTTCAACATAAGGGTATTATTATGGTGTGCGTATAAGGACCACACTATTAGAACAATGATGCCGTAGCCTAGTCTAAACATCAATTCACATGACTCAGATGTTGTTCCGATACAATTATCGGGGACATGTTTGCATGGTAGAGGGGGCTACTACAGTGGAGCACGTTTATGTCGACTGGTTTAGTGATGTCGATATAAGTGGTTGTTGACATAACCAAAGCTTGCATGCACATGTACTTGGAGTCATAAGAAGAATGGGAAAAATTGATAAAGGAATTGTGTTTGTTTACATCAGGGGTGTCCAAACCTTTGACTTGGGGAGCCGCGTAGGGCTAAAGAAAATTTGGTCGATGTAAAGTAACATATATATATATATATATATATATATATATATATATATATATATATATATATATATATATATATATATATATATATATATATATATATATATATATATATATATATATATTTATATATATGTGTGTGTAAATATATATATATATATATAAATAAATAAATAAATACAATTTAAAAAAAAAAATATATATATATATATATATGTGTATCTATATATATATATATATATATATGTATATATGTATATATGTATATATATATATATATATATATATATATATATATATATATATATATATATATATATATATATATATATATATATATATAGATAGATAGATAGATGGAAAAACAGTACTACCGTAAAAACAAATGTATTGTGTTTCCATTTGCAGTAATACACCGTTAAAAACAACACAGTCAAAAACTGGCAGTTCAATCAACAGAATTTTAAAAAAAAAAATTCTTTTTTTTTAAATTTACAGTAATATGCTGTAAAGTACACCGTAAAATGTTATCGTAATTTTTTTGGGTAGTTTGCTGTAAAATTATAAGTCAAGCAGATATTTAAGCATTTATTTTTATTTAGACAAAAAATGTTTGGAAAGTATGATGATACACTGTAATGTTTGTTGCAATAATGGATACTATTAAAGTTTAAAATGATAAAATGATAAATGGGTTATACTTGTATAGCGCTTTTCTACCTTCAAGGTACTCAAAGCGCTTTGACACTATTTCCACATTCACCCATTCACACACACATTCACACACTGATGGCGGGAGCTGCCATGCAAGGCGCTAACCAGCAGCCATCAGGAGCAAGGGTGAAGTGTCTTGCCCAAGGACACAACGGACGTGACTAGGATGGTAGAAGGTGGGGATTGAACCCCAGTAACCAGCAACCCTCCGATTGCTGGCACGGCCACTCTACCAACTTCGCCACGCCGCCCCTGCATGTACTCCGTGGTCGCCCGCGTTCGACTCGCCGCTGCCACCTGACTCGTCCCCAGTGGACTCGGGGACAATTGGCCTGGCGAACCACCACCAAGTCCTCCCTCCGCCCTCCCTTGACTTTTGAAATTGTTCTGTTTATTGTTTTTTTTTCTGGGGACATCTGGAATCCGTCCTTTAAGGGGGGAACTGTGATGATCCGCTGCCCGGATCTAGTTTTTTCTTTTTTTCAAAATGAAAAAAATCCATTACATTTAGTGAGAAAATATGAAGTACTTTATTGACACAAATCATTTTGTGTTCTATACACTGACTTAACAGAGCTGTTTTGCTAAATTTGTACATGCGCACATATTTCTTCCGTTTTAATGCTGTGTAATTAGATGAACGGATCGTTTTTTCATCCAAATAAAGGTCGACCATGTCTAGTATGTCGACTTAAGTGAGCATTGTTTGGTAATAATAAGAATGCGGTTGCCGGGGACTAAATTAGTTGATGGGCAAAGATAGAAAATAAGTGAAAAATGATTCACCCGTGTTTCCGGAACAAGGCCTCAGTCAAACGCCTGGAGAAGAAGACAAAATATACACAATGTCGGGGAAAAAAAATGAAGCGACACGTCGCCCTGAGCGGCAACAAAACAAACTACAGACGCTAACAGGAGCTGACGGGTGCACAAAACTGATCAGTCCTGGGTAGGACCACGACTAGCTTCTGTCTTTGCACACAAAGTCACCGTGACGCTGAAATGTTGTTTGTCCACCAGCTTGGACTTGACGTTACGTCGAGAAAAAACATGTAAACAAGTTTTTTTTTAACCTTCAATGACGGTTTAGAGTGCATGAGAACGTGGAAAGGAAAACACGGTTGTTTGATCGCACGCTCCTTCACGGACAAATGTGTGTGTACAACACCGCGGAAACACAACAAAAGGAGCAAACTGCAGAGTCAGCATTAATCGGGCCCACAATTTCCATGTTAGTAGAAGTGGCCAATAAACCAGAATCTACCGTTAAACACAGAACTAGGGTTGTACTAGTTTAGTACCCCGATACGAATGAATCAGTCATGTCATTGCTGGTTTTACGAGCACAGGAGCATGTTCGGCAGCGCACACACACAGAGTACTTACAAGCAGACACAGTGTGTAGACAGAAGAGGGAGAATGGACGGTGAAGGGGAAGTTATAAAAGCTAACGTCCATCCGCAGTCGGCAGAGTTTTAGCTACTTCTAAATCACTAATCCTGGCCTCCATGGCGACAAATAAAGTGAGTTTCCTACAAGTAGCATTATCACTGGAGGACAAGGAATAGCTAAACATGCGTCACTACACACCGTAGGAGGATACAATAGCTCACCGGTGTCACAATGTAAACAAATGCCATGGGTGGATCTACACCTGACATCCACTGTAATGATACCAAGTACAAGATCGTATCTAGTCGATACTACTATGATTGCATTGATATTTTTATCGAGATAAAATCTTTTTTTTTAAATGTATATTATGTTTATAAAGTCAGTTAATACGTCCCTGTACACATGAGGACTTTGAATATGACCAATGTATGATCCTGTAGCTACTTGGTATCGGATCGATACCTAAATGTGTGGTATCATCCAAAACTAATGTAAAGTATCAAAGAAGAGAAGAATAAGTGATTATTAAATTTTAATAGAAGTGTAGACCGTAGGAGGATACAATAGCTCACCGGCGTCACAATGTAAACAAACGCCATGGGTGGATCTACACCTAACATCCACTGTAATGATACCAAGTACAGGAGCATATCTAGTCGATATTACATCGGTATTTCTTATCGTCACAAAATCTTTTTTCCTTTTTTATAATTCATATTATGTTTATAAAGTGTTATGTTTATGTGTCCCTGGACACATGAGGACTTTGAATATGACCAATGTATGATCCTGTAGCTACTTGGTGTCAAATCGATACCTAAATGTGTGGTATCATCCAAAACTAATGTCAAGTATCAAAGAAGAAAAGAAGAAGTGATTATTACATTTTAACAGAAGTGTAGATAGAACATGTTGAAACAGAAAATAAGCAGATATTAACAGTAAATGAACAAGTAGAATAATAATCATTTTTTACAGTTTGTCCCTCATAATGTGTACAAAATAATAGACAATATGTTACTGCATAGACTAATTAGGAGTCTTTGTTTGTTTACTTACTACTAAAAGACAAGTTGTCTAGTATGGACCACTCATTCGTCCCCGAAATACTCAAGCTAAAACACTTAGCAAAAAAAACTATCAGATGATATCGGCTTATCTCTAAAATGTCTGATACAGGCAGCGCGGCAGAGTGTTTAGTTGCGCAAAGCTAGACAACCCGTTAACATCTAAATGTCCTCCAATAAGCACACAAGGCTGTTTTTTCTTCTATTTTAGTCATTTACAAAAGGTAAACATGTACTAGGAGCGAGCAGCTACGCAACAGCTAAGCACACAATAGCACACAGACTAAACACACAAAAGTGTCCTTAATTGAACAATGTTGCAGTCTAAGACAACATATTTGTCAATACATATAAACACTGAATAATAATAGTTGCATATTACGTAAGTCTCCCAGGCAGAAGCATATTTGAAAGTATCCAGTAACAAATGTGTCCGCACCACTCAACTTCATGAATTAGTGTGGCCACTAGAGGTCGCCGAGAAGCAAAGTAACACTTCACTTCAAAAGTATAAATCTGTCATAAGGCATTCCAAATTATAAAATTTTAAAAGTATGTACTATAATTTAGGCTGATATCGTATCAAACCAATATTGGTATCAGCCAATACTCAAGGCTCCCATGTCGGTATCGCATCAGGAGTAATAAAGTTGCCGGATGCTGACCGCTCATCGTAATTTAAATGCAGCTACTGCCATCTTCTGGTTTTCATTACGAAATAAACACATCAGTTTCAGGTGTAACTGCACAAAATGAGCCACAGCGCTAGCCTAAAACAGTAGCGTGTTTACATAAAAATGCTATGTGCGCTAGCGATAGCATGATAACAGTCAGCATGTTTCATACACCAAGTTATGTGACTCTGCAGACATAGAATGAAAAGTGTCAAATCAGATGAAAACGTTAGCAAGCTTAGGTTAGCTAGCTAGCATGCTATTGTTTGCATGCTAACAGTTAACAAGTGTCACATACCAAGTTATAGGACTCTGGGCTAAAGGGTTGCAAAACTAGCTTAAAGAGTTAGCATGCTAGCAAGCTAACGTAAACGGTAAACGGGTTATACTTGTATAGCGCTTTTCTACGACCCATCAGGAGCAAGGGTGAAGTGTCTCGCTCAAGGACACAACGGACGTGACTAGGTTGGTAGAAGGTGGGGATCGAACCAGGAACCCTCAGGTTGCTAGCACGGCCACTCTCCCAACGTGAGCGTGATAATAGTTAGCATGTGTCACATACCAAGTTATATAAGGTATGGCTGGGGAATTAGAGAAAAAAAAAAGAGTATAATTAGCAAAAAAAAGTTAGCACTTTATGTTAGCATGTTAACATTAGCATGCTAGCAGTTAACAAGTGCCACATACCAAGTTATATGACTGTAAGGTAAACGGTTGCAAAATTAGCTCAAAAGTTAGCACTTTAACTGGCAATATCCGCGATTATAATGGTTGCGTACCCATTTTAATTGGCCAATTTTCCTTATTAAATTAGCCCATTTTATTTATTTTTATTCGTGAACACGAAATGTTTCCTACTTAAAGTACCCTGTCGGCGCGAGCGAGACCTTTCCGACGGTATAACATATGTGGGGGTTCGCGACAAAATAAGATAGAAGTCCTGTAATAATAATGAATGGGCGCTGGCATTGCAGCAGGCCCATAATAAAAGTTGGAGTATGAGCAATAATAATACGAGCTGCAAATGTAGCATGCGAATGGGCGCTGGCATTGCAGCAGGCCCATAATAAAAGTTGGAGCATGAGCAATGATAATACGGGCTGCCCATTCACTGTAGCACGCGAATGGGCGCTGGCATTGCAGCAGGCCCATAATAAAAGTTGGAGTATGAGCAATAATAATACGGGCTGCGAATGTAGCATGTGAATGAGCGCTGGCATTGCAGCAGGCCCATAATAAAAGTTAGAGTATGGGCAATAATAATACAGGCTGTGAATGTAGCATGTGAATGGGCAGCTGGCATTGCAGCAGGCCCATAATAAAAGTTAGAGTATGGGCAATGATAATACGGGCTGCGAATGTAGGATGTGAATGAGCGCTGGCATTGCAGCAGGCCCATAATAAAAGTTGGAGTATGAGCAATAATAATACGGGCTGCCCATTCACTGTAGCATGTGAATGGGCGCTGGCATTGCAGCAGGCCCACAATAAAAGTTGGAGTATGAGCAATAATAATAAGGGCTGCGAATGTAGCATGTGAATGGGCGCTGGCATTGCAGCAGGCCCATAATAAAAGTTGGAGTATGAGCAATAATAATACGAGCTGCCCATTCACTGTAGCATGTGAATGGGTGCTTGCATTGCAGCAGGCCCATAATAAAAGTTGAAGTATGAGCAATAATAATACGGGCTGCCCATTCACTGTAGCATGCGGATGGGCGCTAGCATTGCAGCAGGCCCATAATAAAAGTTGGAGTATGGGCAATAATAATACGGGCTGCGGATGTAGCATGTGAATGGGCGCTGGCATTGCAGCAGGCCCAAAATAAAAGTTGGAGTATGAGCAACAATAATACGGGCTGCCCATTCACTGTAGCATGTGAATGGGCGCTGGCATTGCAGCAGGCCCATAATAAAAGTTGGAGTATGAGCAATAATAATACGGGCTGCGAATGTAGCATGTGAATGGGCGCTGGCATTGCAGCAGGCCCATAATAAAAGTTGGAGTATGAGCAATAATAATACGGGCTGCGAATGTAGCATGTGAATGGGCGCTGGCATTGCAGCAGGCCCATAATAAAAGTTGGAGTATGAGCAATAATAATACGGGCTGCGAATGTAGCATGTGAATGGGCGCTGGCATTGCAGCAGGCCCATAATAAAAGTTGGAGTATGAGCAATAATAATACGGGCTTCCCATTCACTCTAGAATGTGAATGGGTGCTTGCGTTGCAGCAGGCCCATAATAATACTTTACATAATATCAGTCGGTCCAGGTATTTGAGGTCTGTGCTATCTTAGCTGTTGGCAGGTGATGTTTTGCTTCTTTCATAACATCACAGGGGACTTAGCAGAGCCACTTCATGTAACGTTTTGCGATGAATACACCGTAAACATTTCTGAAGTCCACACCTTTCACCGCCCGGGGGACGCCGCACCAATCAATTTAGGACGCAAACAATTAAGGCGAGAGAGGTGCGAGGCTGACCTGTGACCTCTGTAAATGACACATTTCATGTGGGCGCACGAAAACACTGGATTATTGCACGCTGAGCTCCATCAATCCATCAATGAGAGGTCAGCCGGTCTCTCTCTCTCTCAGCGGGTGCTCATAAAGCCAGAAAGGCGCGTAAAAAAAAAGAAAAGAAAAAACGTTGAAGAAGGCGAAGACATTACCGCTCTTCAAAGTTGACGTACGCAATATATCAACATATACAATATATCAACATATACAATATATCAACATATACAATATATCAACATATGCAATATATCAACATATGCAATATATCAACATATACAATACATCAACATATACAATATATCAACATATACAATATATCAACATATACAATATATCAACATATACAATATATCAACATATGCAATATATCAACATATACAATATATCAACATATACATTATATCAACATATACATTATATCAACATATACAATATATCAACATATACAATATATCAACATATACAATATATCAACATAGACAATATATCAACATATACAATATATCAACATATGCAATATATCAACATATACATTATATCAACATATACAATATATCAACATATACATTATATCAACATATACAATATATCAACATATACACTATATCAACATATACAATATATCAACATATACAATATATCAACATATACAATATATCAACATATGCAATATATCAACATATACAATATATCAACATATACATTATATCAACATATGCAATATATCAACATATACAATATATCAACATACACAATATATCAACATACACAATATATCAACATATACAATACATCAACATATACATTATATCAACATATACAATATATCAACATATACATTATATCAACATATACATTATATCAACATATACAATATATCAACATATACAATATATCAACATATACATTATATCAACATATACATTATATCAACATATACAATATATCAACATATACAATATATCAACATATGCAATATATCAACATATACAATATATCAACATATACAATATATCAACATATACATTATATCAACATATACAATATATCAACATATACACTATATCAACATATACAATATATCAACATATACAATATATCAACATATACAATATATCAACATATGCAATATATCAACATATGCAATATATCAACATATACAATATATCAACATATGCAATATATCAACATATACAATATATCAACATACACAATATATCAACATATACAATATATCAACATATACATTATATCAACATATACAATATATCAACATACACAATATATCAACATATGCAATATATCAACATATGCAATATATCAACATATGCAATATATCAACATATGATACATCACACGTGCATACATACAACATGATGCATCACACATACACGCATACAACATGATACATCACACGTGCATACATACAACATGATGCATCACACATACACGCATACAACATGATACATCACACGTGCATACATACAACATGATACATCACACATACACGCAAACAACATGATACATCACACATGCATACATACAACATGATGCATCACACATACACGCAAACATGATACATCACACATGCATACATACAACATGATGCATCACACATACATGCATACAACATGATACATCACACGTGCATACATACAACATGATGCATCACACATACACGCATACAACATGATACATCACACGTGCATACATACAACATGATACATCACACGTGCATACATACAACATGATACATCACACATGCATACATACAACATGATGCATCACACATACACGCAAACAACATGATACATCACACGTGCATACATACAACATGATACATCACATGTGCACGCATACGACATGATACTAGTATTTTCGATTCAATAAATAAAGTGTTCGTATGTTCTCTATATCCAACATGATGTATTATTATAACTGATCCTCTTTTTAACACCGTTAATGAATGAAGTGCACTTTTGTAGTTATTTCCCCATATTTCTGCACAATAACTCAGATACTGTTTTTTCATACTTAATACAGAGTACCGTACAAAAACAGACAAACAATCGTTATTAGTCGTTGCCTAGCAAGTGGAGAATACATCATGTGATGTCAAAATAATAATTTGAGCGTTTCTATTGGTCTACAACACGTGTCAAACTCAAGGCCCCCGGGGGCCCGCTACATGTTGTATGGCCCACAAAAGCCAGGAATTCATAGGACCCACCACCAAGTCCTCCCTCCGCCCTCCCGTGACTTTTGAACTTGTTCTGTTTTTTTTGTTTTTTTTACGTCCTTTAAGGGGGGGAACTGTGATGATCCGCTGCCCGGATCATGTTTTCTTTCTTTCGAAATGAAAAAAATCAATTACATTTAGTGAGAAAATATGAAGTGCTTTATTGACACATATCATTTCCAGGTGTTTGTGGGCAAGATAAAACGATGTCGCGGGCCAGATCTGGCCCCCCCGGGCCTTGAGTTTGACACCTGTGTTCTAGCGTCAACACCTGTTTGATTGTTCGGTAGAGAGATTTTAAAGCGAGTGGATTAAGGAGGAGCGCTGGCTCGACATATTAAATCCTCCAAAGGCAAACAACCGGGACTCCTAACAATGTTTGTTTTTGTATTATTCATACAGCGTCCACTACGCTCAGCAGACGGGTCAAAGGACGACGCAGCAGAGAGCCGCGGCAGCCGAGGCGAGCGGGATAAATAATTTAGCATTCTCGTGCCCTGCCGTGTAATAAAGGCGACGTCTTTATGTTCCGTGTCTAAGTGAGATGGATGATGTTGAAACTCGCGAATGCGACTTTACAGCAAAAATGCCATCCGTCTGCTAAAGGAGCTCTCATAATGGCGACCACTCTTCATTCACACACACCAACATATGTCTTTCTTCTCCAGGCAGGTTCATTATCTTCCACTTCCTGCTCCTCTAACCCAATGTGCTCCTTGTCCAAATTATAATTCCAGCGGTTGTAAAATCCATTTTCAGGGTTACGTTCATTTATTTGTGGCGGCTCTGGCAAATACATTTGGATTAGCGCAGACCGAACTGAGATCAAGGACAGCCCGACAAAGTGCAAAATCCTAATGCATGACAAAAAAACTGTACCAATAGTAAAGAACAAAAATACTCTGCAGGACAAAAGGATATCATATCAAATGGGGTGCTGCTGTTGGCCCCTAAAGCCTCTCAAAGTGCTCACAATCGGCTCCGTATTGTTTGTGACTTCATAACAAAAAATAAATGTTGTGCTTTTCATGTGTTTGTCAATAAAGTACTTCAGATTTTCACAGTAAATGTAATTGATTTTTTTCATTTTGAAAGAAAGACAACATGAAGCGGGCAGCGGGTCATCACAGTTCCCCCCCACTTAAAAGACGGATTCCAGATGTCCCCAGAAAACCCCCCCAAAAAAGCAGAACAAGTTCAAAAGTAACGGGAGAGTTGTAAAGTTAACACATGTCAACATAAGCGGTCAAAACCGAAACTAGCCATCGCTTGCACATTTACTTGTGAAGGAAACAACACTACAACACATGTCAACATAAGTGGTCAAAACAGCGAAAAAGTCATTCTTGCAGATATGCTTGTACAGGTAACACTGCAACAAATGTCGACCTAAGCGGTCGAAACGTAAACCAGCCATTGCTTGCAAATTTGCTTGTAAAGTTAACAACCCATGTCAACATAAGCGGTCAAAGCCGCAACGAGCCATCGCTTGCCCGTTTACTTGTGAAGGAAACAACACTACAACGCAACATAAACGGTCAAAACAGGGAAAAAAGCCATTGTTTGCAAATTTGCTTGTAAAGTTAACAACCCATGTCAACATAAGCGGTCAAAACCAAAATGAGCCACCAGTTGGATATTTTTGGGGTGAAATAACACTCAAACGCACGTCAAAATATGCAATCAAAACGAGCCATTGATTGTGCATTTACTTGCGAGGTTCACAACACATGTCAACATAAGCGGTCAAAACGTAAACAAGCCATCGCTTGCACATTTACTTGTGAAGGAAACAACACTACAACGCATGTCAACATAAGTGGTCGAAACCGAAAATAGCCATCGCTTGCACATTTACTTGTGAAGGAAACAACACTACAAAGCATGTCAACATAAGCGGTCAAAACCGAAACTAGCCATCGCTTGCACATTTACTTGTGAAGGAAACAACACTACAACGCATGTCAACATAAGCCGTCAAAACCGAAACTAGCCATCGCTTGCACATTTACTTGTGAAGGAAACAACACTACAACACATGTCAACATAAGCGGTCAAAACGTAAACAAGCCATCGGTTGCACATTTACTTGTGAAGGACAAAACACTACAACGCATGTCAACATAAGCCGTCAAAACCGAAACTAGCCATCGCTTGCACATTTACTTGTGAAGGAAACAACACTACAACACATGTCAACATAAGCGGTCAAAACCGAAAACAGCCATCGCTTGCACATTTACTTGTGAAGGAAACAACACTACAACACATGTCAACATAAGCGGTCAAAACCGAAAACAGCCATCGCTTGCACATTTACTTGTGAAGGAAACAACACTACAACGCATGTCAACGTAAGCGGTCCAAACAGAAAATAGCCATCGCTTGCACATTTACTTGTGAAGGAAACAACACTACAACGCATGTCAACATAAGCGGTCAAAACCGAAACTAGCCATCGCTTGCACATTTACTTGTGAAGAAAACAACACTACAACGCATGTCAACATAAGCCGTCAAAACCGAAACTAGCCATCGCTTGCACATTTACTTGTAAAGGAAACAACACTAATCCTGGCCTCCATGGCGACAAATAAAGTGAGTTTCTTACAAGTACCATTATCACTGGAGGATGAGGAATAGCTAAACATGCTTCACTACACACCGTAGGAGGATATAATAGCTCACCGCCGTCACAATGTAAACAAATGCCATGGGTGGATCTACACATGGCATCCACTGTAATGATACCAAGTACAAGAGCGTATCTAGTCGATACTACTATGATTACATCGATATTTTTTATCGTCACACAATCTTTTTTCCTTTTCATATTTTGTTTATAAACTTGCGAGGTTCACAACACATGTCAACATAAGCGGTCAAAACGTAAACAAGCCATCGGTTGCACATTTACTTGTGAAGGAAACAACACTACAACGCATGTCAACATAAACCGTCAAAACCGAAACTAGCCATCGGTTGCACATTTACTTGTGAAGGAAACAACACTACAACGTATGTCAACATAAGCGGTCCAAACCAAAACTAGCCATTGCTTGCACATTTACTTGTGAAGAAAACAACACTACAACGCATGTCAACATAAGCGATCAAAACCAAAACCAGCCATCGCTTGCACATTTACTTGTGAAGGAAACAACACTACAACGCATGTCAACATAAGCGGTCAAAACCGAAACTAGCCATCGCTTGCACATTTACTTGTGAAGGAAACAACACTACAACGCATGTCAACATAAGCGGTCAAAACCAAAACTAGCCATCGCTTGCACATTTACTTGTGAAGGAAACAACACTACAACACATGTCAACATAAGCGGTCAAAACAGCGAAAAAGCCATTCTTGCAGATATGCTTGTACAGGTAACACTACAACAAATGTCGACCTAAGCGGTCGAAACGTAAACCAGCCATTGTTTGCAAATTTGCTTGTAAAGTTAACAACACATGTCAACATAAGCGGTCAAAGCCGCAACGAGCCTTTTTGAGTCATTAGTACTGCGATACTATACCAGTATCGGTATATAGTACAAGCCTAGTTTACATATTTATTTGTGTTTTTTTTCAAAAGCAACCCACCTGTAGCACATCCCACAAAGTGAGGAGCAGACATCATGATAATGTACTCATATTTGAAATCATTCATAATAAAGGGGCTAACAATATTAGCGATTAGCACGTCCAGCCTCTCCATCTCAGTGCTGCCATGCGACCAAACCTCAGCGGGGGCCAAATGGGGCCCCCGGGGGCAGCAAATGGGGCCCCCGGGGGGCAGCAACAAAACCTCCGTCTCCTCAGCGGGACGCGTCGTTAATCACAACAATCAAAACCCCCAGGAAGTGACTGGGGCAGGTGTTGGCCTGGCAACGCTCGCCCTGCGCCAAGAAGACAGCTTGCCGGTGGCCGGCCCCTGGTCCCTGGTCCCCGGTCCCCGGTCCCTGGTCCCAGCACGCATTAGTTGTTGTGTGGCACACCGCCAACAACACACAACAAGTCTTTGTTTGGTCCACCTTTAGTTCACTACTCTCAACAAAAGCTTTTCATGTTCTAATTGGCAACAAATGTTCTGCAAACATTGAGGGGAGAAAACATCACACATCAACACATCATACCTTATCAGCCTCCTAAAACGCCAGTACTCTTACCTGAGTACAGTTGTGTCTAAGTAAGGCACTTTTAAAGCAGGAGTTCTTAACCTTTTCGACCTTCGGGCCCGACTTGTCCACTACAGAGGGGCCCGGGGCCCCACTCAAATATTACCGCTGATTTAGAAATGTTACTTTTGACTTTATTGGTAGTCAACGATTATATCTGACCTTGTTCAAATGATAGGAAAGCATGTTTTAATTATAGCTATCATGGTTTATTTAGCACACAAACCTCGGGCTTATGTCAGGCTGATTAGAAGAAAAAAGCACTGACCAAAGAAAGGACTCATAAATAACTGGCGAAAAATAAATGTACTTGTATTAATGTTGCGCTAAAATAAATACATAGACATCATAGAAAGACGTTTTTCCAGATATGCCCGTACAGGTAGCACTACAACAAATGTCAACATAAGCGGCCAAAGGAAAAACAAGCAATTGTTTGCAAAGTTGCTTGTAAAGTTAACAACACATGTCAACATAAGCGGTCAAAAACCAAACGAGCCATCGCTTGCACATTTACTTGTGAAGGACACAACGCTACAACGCATGTCAACCTAAGCGGTCAAAATGTAAATAAGCCACTGTTTGCTAATTTGCTTGTAAAGTTAACAACACATGTCAACATAAGCGGTCAAAACGTAAACAAGCCATTGTTTTCAAATGTGCTTGTAAAGTCAACAACACATGTCAACATAAGCGGTCAAAGTCGACACGAGCCATCACTTGCACATTTACTTGTGAAGGAAACAACACTACAACACATGTCAACATAAGTGGTCAAAACGTAAACAAGCCATTGTTTGCAAATTTGCTTGTAAAGTTAACAACCCATGTCGACATAAGCGGTCAAAACCGAAACGAGCCATTGCTTGCACATTTACTTGTGAAGAAAAAAACACTACAACACATGTCAACATAAGCAGTCAAAACGTAAACGAGCCATTGTTTGCAAATGTGCTTGTGAAGTTAACAACACGCCGACACAAGCCGTCAAAACGTAAACAAGCCATTGTTTGCTAATTTGCTTGTAAAGTTAACAACACATGTCGACATAAGCGGTCAAAACGTAAACGAGCCATTGTTTGCAAATGTACTTGTAAAGTTAACAACACATGTCGACATAAGTGGTCAAAACGTAAACGAGCCATTGTTTGCAAATTTGCTTGTAAAGTTAACAACACATGTCGACATAAGCGGTCAAAACGTAAACGAGCCATTGTTTGCAAATGTGCTTGTAAAGTTAACAACCCATGTCGACATAAGCGGTCAAAACGTAAACGAGCCATTGTTTGTAAATTTGCTTGTAAAGTTAACAACACATGTCGACCTAAGCGGTCAAAACGTAAACGAGCCATTGTTTGCAAATGTGCTCGTAAAGTTAACAACACATGTCGACATAAGCGGTCAAAACCGAAACGAGCCATCGCTTGCACATTTACTTCTGAAGAAAAAAACACTACAACACATGTCAACATAAGCGGTCAAAACGTAAACGAGCCATTGTTTGCAAATGTGCTTGTGAAGTTAACAACACGACAACACAACCCGTCAAAACGTAAACACGCCATTGTTTGCTAATTTGCTTGTAAAGTTAACAACACATGTCAACATAAGCGGTCAACAA
Organism: Entelurus aequoreus; assembly: GCF_033978785.1. NCBI lineage: Eukaryota > Metazoa > Chordata > Actinopteri > Syngnathiformes > Syngnathidae > Entelurus > Entelurus aequoreus. The sequence goes on along the minus strand of NC_084737.1, from coordinate 8,477,562 downwards.
CCGAAACGAGCCATCGCTTGCACATTCACTTGTGAAGGAAACAACACTGCAACAAATGTCAACCTAAGCGGTCAAAACGTACACGAGCCATTGTTTGCAAATGTGCTTGTGAAGTTAACAACACGACAACACAAGCCGTCAAAACGTAAACACGCCATTGTTTGCAAATTTGCTTGTAATGTTAACAACCCATGTCGACATAAGCGGTCAAAACCGAAACGAGCCATCGCTTGCACATTTACTTCTGAAGAAAAAAACACTACAACACATGTCAACATAAGCGGTCAAAACGTAAATGAGCCATTGTTTGCAAATGTGCTTGTGAAGTTAACAACACGTCAACACAAGCCGTCAAATCGTAAACACGCCATTGTTTGCTAATTTGCTTGTAAAGTTAACAACACATGTCGACATAAGCGGTCAAAACCGAAACGAGCCATCGCTTGCACATTTACTTGTGAAGGAAACAACACTGCAACAAATGTCAACCTAAGCAGTCAAAACGTAAACGGGCCATTGTTTGCAAATGTGCTTGTAAAGTTAACAACACATGTCGACATAAGCGGTCAAAATGTAAACGAGCCATTGTTTGCAAATTTGCTTGTAAAGTTAACAACACATGTCGACCTAAGCGGTCAAAACGTAAACGAGCCATTGTTTGCAAATGTGCTTGTAAAGTTAACAACACATGTTGACATAAGCGGTCAAAACGTAAACGAGCCATTGTTTGCAAATTTGCTTGTAAAGTTAACAACACATGTCGACCTAAGCGGTCAAAACGTAAACGAGCCATTGTTTGCAAATGTGCTTGTAAAGTTAACAACACATGTCGACATAAGCAGTCAAAACCGAAACGAGCCATCGCTTGCACATTCACTTGTGAAGGAAACAACACTGCAACAAATGTCAACCTAAGCGGTCAAAACGTACACGAGCCATTGTTTGCAAATTTGCTTGTGAAGTTAACAACACATCAACACAAGCCGTCAAAACGTAAACACGCCATTGTTTGCTAATTTGCTTGTAAAGTTAACAACACATGTCAACATAAGCGGTCAAAACCGAAACGAGCCATCGCTTGCACATTCACTTGTGAAGGAAACAACACTGCAACAAATGTCAACCTAAGCGGTCAAAACGTACACGAGCCATTGTTTGCAAATGTGCTTGTGAAGTTAACAACACGTCAACACAAGCCGTCAAAACGTAAACAAGCCATTGTTTGCAAATGTGCTTGTAAAGTTAACAACACATGTCGACCTAAGCGGTCAAAACATAAACGAGCCATTGTTTGCAAATGTGCTTGTAAAGTTAACAACACATGTCGACATAAGCGGTCAAAACCGAAACGAGCCATCGCTTGCACATTTACTTGTGAAGAAAAAAACACGACAACACATGTCAACATAAGCGGTCAAAACGTAAACAAGCCATTTTTTGCAAATTTGCTTGTAAAGTTAACAACACATGTCGACCTAAGCGGTCAAAACATAAACAAGCCATTGTTTGCAAATTTGCTTGTAAAGTTAACAACCCATGTCAACATAAGCGGTCAAAACCGAAACGAGCCATCGCTTGCACATTTACTTGTGAGGAAAAAAACACTACAACACATGTCAACATAAGCGGTCAAAACGTAAACAAGCCATTTTTTGCAAATTTGCTTGTAAAGTTAACAACACATGTCGACCTAAGCGGTCAAAACATAAACAAGCCATTGTTTGCAAATTTGCTTGTAAAGTTAACAACCCATGTCGACATAAGCGGTCAAAACCGAAACGAGCCATCGCTTGCACATTTACTTGTGAAGAAAAAAACACTACAACACATGTCAACATAAGTGGTCAAAACGTAAACAAGCCATTGTTTGCAAATTTGCTTGTTAAGTTAACAACACATGTCGACCTAAGTGGTCAAAACATAAACAAGCCATTGTTTGCAAATTTGCTTGTAAAGTTAACAACCCATGTCGACATAAGCGGTCAAAACCGAAACAAGCCATCGCTTGCACATTTACTTGTGAAGCAAAAAACACTACAACACATGTCAACATAAGCGGTCAAAACGTAAACAAGCCATTTTTTGCTAATTTGCTTGTAAAGTTAACAACACATGTCGACCTAAGCGGTCAAAACATAAACAAGCCATTGTTTGCAAATTTGCTTGTAAAGTTAACAACACATGTCGACATAAGCGGTCAAAACCGAAAAGAGCCATCGCTTGCACATTTACTTGTGAAGAAAAAAACACTACAACACATGTCAACATAAGCGGTCAAAACGTAAACAAGCCATTTTTTGCAAATTTGCTTGTAAAGTTAACAACACATGTCGACCTAAGCGGTCAAAACATAAACAAGCCATAGTTTGCAAATTTGCTTGTAAAGTTAACAACCCATGTTGACATAAGCGGTCAAAACCGAAATGAGCCATCGCTTGCACATTTACTTGTGAAGAAAAAAACACTACAACACATGCCAACATAAGCGGTCAAATCGTAAACAAGCCATTGTTTGCAAATGTGCTTGTAAAGTTAACAACACGTGTCAACCTAAGCGGCCAAAACCGAAACGGGCCATTGCTTGCACATTCACTTGTGAAGTAAACAATGCATGTCAACATAAGCGGTCAAAGCCGAAACGAGCCATCGCTTGCACATTCACTTGTGAAGGACTCAACACTACAACGCATGTCAACCTAAGCGGTCAAAACGTAAATAAGCCACTGTTTGCAAATTTGTTGGTAAAGTTAACAACCCACGTCAACATAAGCGGTCAAAACCGAAACGAGCCATCGCTTGCACATTTACTTGGGAAGAAAAAAACACTACAACACATGTCAACATAAGTGGTCAAAACGTAAACGGGCCATTGTTTGCAAATGTGCTTGTAAAGTTAACAACACATGTCGACATAAGCGGTCAAAATGTAAACGAGCCATTGTTTGCAAATTTGCTTGTAAAGTTAACAACACATGTCGACCTAAGCGGTCAAAACGTAAACGAGCCATTGTTTGCAAATGTGCTTGTAAAGTTAACAACACATGTTGACATAAGCGGTCAAAACGTAAACGAGCCATTGTTTGCAAATTTGCTTGTAAAGTTAACAACACATGTCGACCTAAGCGGTCAAAACGTAAACGAGCCATTGTTTGCAAATGTGCTTGTAAAGTTAACAACACATGTCGACATAAGCAGTCAAAACCGAAACGAGCCATCGCTTGCACATTCACTTGTGAAGGAAACAACACTGCAACAAATGTCAACCTAAGCGGTCAAAACGTACACGAGCCATTGTTTGCAAATTTGCTTGTGAAGTTAACAACACGTCAACACAAGCCGTCAAAACGTAAACACGCCATTGTTTGCTAATTTGCTTGTAAAGTTAACAACACATGTCAACATAAGCGGTCAAAACCGAAACGAGCCATCGCTTGCACATTCACTTGTGAAGGAAACAACACTGCAACAAATGTCAACCTAAGCGGTCAAAACGTACACGAGCCATTGTTTGCAAATGTGCTTGTGAAGTTAACAACACGTCAACACAAGCCGTCAAAACGTAAACAAGCCATTGTTTGCAAATGTGCTTGTAAAGTTAACAACACATGTCGACCTAAGCGGTCAAAACATAAACGAGCCATTGTTTGCAAATGTGCTTGTAAAGTTAACAACACATGTCGACATAAGCGGTCAAAACCGAAACGAGCCATCGCTTGCACATTTACTTGTGAAGAAAAAAACACGACAACACATGTCAACATAAGCGGTCAAAACGTAAACAAGCCATTTTTTGCAAATTTGCTTGTAAAGTTAACAACACATGTCGACCTAAGCGGTCAAAACATAAACAAGCCATTGTTTGCAAATTTGCTTGTAAAGTTAACAACCCATGTCAACATAAGCGGTCAAAACCGAAACGAGCCATCGCTTGCACATTTACTTGTGAAGAAAAAAACACTACAACACGTGTCAACATAAGCGGTCAAAACGTAAACAAGCCATTTTTTGCAAATTTGCTTGTAAAGTTAACAACACATGTCGACCTAAGCGGTCAAAACATAAACAAGCCATTGTTTGCAAATTTGCTTGTAAAGTTAACAACCCATGTCGACATAAGCGGTCAAAACCGAAACGAGCCATCGCTTGCACATTTACTTGTGAAGAAAAAAACACTACAACACATGTCAACATAAGTGGTCAAAACGTAAACAAGCCATTGTTTGCAAATTTGCTTGTTAAGTTAACAACACATGTCGACCTAAGTGGTCAAAACATAAACAAGCCATTGTTTGCAAATTTGCTTGTAAAGTTAACAACCCATGTCGACATAAGCGGTCAAAACCGAAACAAGCCATCGCTTGCACATTTACTTGTGAAGCAAAAAACACTACAACACATGTCAACATAAGCGGTCAAAACGTAAACAAGCCATTTTTTGCTAATTTGCTTGTAAAGTTAACAACACATGTCGACCTAAGCGGTCAAAACATAAACAAGCCATTGTTTGCAAATTTGCTTGTAAAGTTAACAACACATGTCGACATAAGCGGTCAAAACCGAAAAGAGCCATCGCTTGCACATTTACTTGTGAAGAAAAAAACACTACAACACATGTCAACATAAGCGGTCAAAACGTAAACAAGCCATTTTTTGCAAATTTGCTTGTAAAGTTAACAACACATGTCGACCTAAGCGGTCAAAACATAAACAAGCCATAGTTTGCAAATTTGCTTGTAAAGTTAACAACCCATGTTGACATAAGCGGTCAAAACCGAAATGAGCCATCGCTTGCACATTTACTTGTGAAGAAAAAAACACTACAACACATGCCAACATAAGCGGTCAAATCGTAAACAAGCCATTGTTTGCAAATGTGCTTGTAAAGTTAACAACACGTGTCAACCTAAGCGGCCAAAACCGAAACGGGCCATTGCTTGCACATTCACTTGTGAAGTAAACAATGCATGTCAACATAAGCGGTCAAAGCCGAAACGAGCCATCGCTTGCACATTCACTTGTGAAGGACTCAACACTACAACGCATGTCAACCTAAGCGGTCAAAACGTAAATAAGCCACTGTTTGCAAATTTGTTGGTAAAGTTAACAACCCACGTCAACATAAGCGGTCAAAACCAAAATGAGCCACCAGTTGGATATTTTTGGGGTGAAATAACACTCAATATACCCAATCAAAACGAGCCATTGCTTGTGCATTTACTTGCGAAGTTCACAACACATGTCAACATAAGCGGTCAAAACTGAAATGAGCCATCGCTTGCACATTTACTTGTGAAAAAAACAACACTACAACACATGTCAACATAAGCGGTCAAAACAGGGAAAAAAGGCATTTTTTTGCAGATATGCTTGTACAGGTAACACTACAACAAATGTCAACCTAAGCGGTCAAACCGAAAACAAGCCCATCCATCCATCCATTTTCTACCGCTTTGTCCCTTTCGGGGTCGCGTAAACAAGCCATTGTTTGCAATTTTGCTTGGAAAGTTAACAACCCATGTCAACATAAGCGGTCAAAACCGAAACGAGCCATCGCTTGCACATTTACTTGTGAAGAAAACAACACTACAACACATGTCAACATAAGCGGTAGTGGGTAGGGGTAGCCATCTGTGGCCTTGCAATCCGTCTGAAGTTTACCTGCCCAAAAAAGCAAACGTCCCATAAACATCTGGAGGATTTTGAGCAGACACTTCACACACTTTCACCTGGTGGACATGTTGACAGATGCAGGAACCTACCCCACCCACCCACCTGCTCACAAACACCCACCCACCCACCCACTTCCCAACATGTGGGCTGTCAGTAGAATAGCAGACGCTTGTCGAGGATTTATCTTTTTTTTCCCCATTTCCTCCTCAACTTTTTTGTCCTCACCACATGTTTAGCAGATTTGGCTTTGATTACAGGGAAGTGATACAGTTGTGTGGCTCGACAGCCGAATAGAAAACGGAAAAGAGAGTCACAGGAAAGCCCAGATGGAAACGACTGCTTGTTGGTTTGAACTGAAATGCTGATAGAATGTAGTAGGAATTTAAGAATAGTTTGAATGTTGAAGAGTTTGAATTTGTGGCTTGACAGCCGAAAAGAAAACATAAAACAGAGTCAGGAAAGCCCAGATTGAAACGACTGCTTATTGGTTTGAACCGAAATGCTGATTGAATGTAGTAGGAATTTAAGAATAGTTTGAATGTTGAAGAGTTTGAATTTGTGGCTCGACAGCTGAATAGAAAACGGAAAAGAGAGTCAGGAAAGCCCAGATGGAGACGATCGCTTTTTGGTTTGAACTGAAATGCTGATAAAATGTAGTAGAATAGTTTGAATGTTGAAGAATTTGAATTTGTGGCTCGACAGTCGAATAGAAAACGGAAGAGAGAGTCAGGAAAGCCCAGATGGAGACGACCGCTTGTTGGTTTGCACTGAAATGCTGATAGTATGTAGTAGGAATTTAAGAATAGTTTGATTGTTAAAGAGTTTGAATTTGTGGCTCGACAGCTGGATAGAAAACGGAAAAGAGAGTCGGGAAAGCCCGGATGGAGACGACCGCTTGTTGGTTTGAACTGAAATGCTGATAGAATGCAGTAGAATAGTTTGAATGTTGAAGAGTTTGAATTTGTGGCTCGACAGCCGAATAGAAAACGGAAAAGAGAGTCGGGAAAGCCCAGATGGAGACGACCACTTGTTGGTTTGAACTGAAATGCTGATAAAATGTAGTAGAATAGTTTGAATGTTGAAGAATTTGAATTTGTGGCTCGACAGTCGAATAGAAAACGGAAGAGAGAGTCAGGAAAGCCCAGATGGAGACGACCACTTGTTGGTTTGCACTGAAATGCTGATAGTATGTAGTAGGAATTTAAGAATAGTTTGATTGTTAAAGAGTTTGAATTTGTGGCTCGACAGCTGGATAGAAAACGGAAAAGAGAGTCGGGAAAGCCCGGATGGAGACGACCGCTTGTTGGTTTGAACTGAAATGCTGATAGAATGCAGTAGAATAGTTTGAATGTTGAAGAGTTTGAATTTGTGGCTCGACAGCCGAATAGAAAACGGAAAAGAGAGTCAGGAAAGCCCAGATGGAGACGACCGCTTGTTGGTTTGAACTGAAATGCTGATAAAATGTAGTAGAATAGTTTGAATGTTGAAGAATTTGAATTTGTGGCTCGACAGTGGAATACAAAACGGAAGAGAGAGTCAGGAAAGCCCAGATGGAGACGACCGCTTGTTGGTTTGCACTGAAATGCTGATAGTATGTAGTAGGAATTTAAGAATAGTTTGAATGTTGGATGTGGGAATGTGGGAATTGTGGAAGTTTATATATCTCTCTCTCTATATATATATATATATATATATATATATATATATATATATATATATATATATATATATATATATATATATATATATATATATATATATATATATATATATATATATATACAGTATATATATATATATTTTTTCCCATATATATGTGTATATATATATATGTGTGTGTGTGTATGTATATATATATATGTATATATATATATATATATATATATATATATATATATATATATATATATATATATATATATATATATATATATATATATATATATATGTGTGTGTGTTTATATATGTATATATTATTAATTGTTACAAGCAGCCCTCTGAGGGCAGCCATAGTGTGATGTGGCCCTCAGTGCAAAGCAGTCTGACATCCCTGCAATAAACAAATGTTTAGTTTTTCAAAGTGAGGATTGTGCTTGACTTGTCAATATAAATCTGACAAATATATTCCAGCTGAAGGTGCCTTTAAGGACAGCGTGCAGAAAAGTATCAAATATTCAAAACAAAACAAAATGTGACAAAGTCGTGATGACAACATCCACCGTTGCCTTAAAATAAAGATGTGTGTTTTTCTTTTGTTTTTTTAAACCGCCTCCATCTGTCACAGCTCTGCAGGTTATTACAATATGGAGAGCAGAAAAAGTCTGCGGGTGTGTGGACTTGGAAGTGTGTTGCCTTCAGGGTCCTCACAAGGACCCTTCATGCACCACCTGCCAATCATGCTAACGAGCGCCCGCAGCCCAGAGCTGCAGCCACAACCCCTGGAGGAGCACATGGTGTCCCGCCAGCTGCAGGGGGCACGCATTACACACGCTTTGTGCCACATACCTAAGTACAATACACACACTAATATCAGCCATGCACTTCTTTTTACACTTGAATCCATTTGCATGACACATTGAATTGACGCCTAAAGTTGTGTATGACTCTGTTTTTTTACACTTACACACAACATTTGATGAAAGATGCATCTGCACAACAACTTTGCCATGAAACGCACGTATTATTAAACACTACACAGCCCGTGTCAACATAAGCGGCCAAAACGTAAACAAGCCATTGTTTGCAAATGTGCTTGTAAAGTTAACAACACATGTCAACATAAGCGGTCAAAAGAGAAACAAGCCATTGTTTGCACATGTGCTTGTAAAGTTAACAACACATGTCAACATAAGCAGTCAAAACAAAAAAAGTCATTTTTAGAGATATGCTTCTACAGGCAACACATGTCAACATAAGCAGTCAAAACAGAAAAAAGTCATTTTTACAAATATGCTTCTACAGGCAACACATGTCAACATAAGCAGTCAAAACAGAAAAAAGTCATTTTTACAGATATGCTTCTACAGGCAACACATGTCAACATAAGCGGTCAAAAGAGAAACGAGCCATTGTTTGCAAATGTGCTTGTAAAGTTAACAACACATGTCAACATAAGCAGTCAAAACAGAAAAAAGTCATTTTTACAGATATGCTTCTACAGGCAACACATGTCAACATAAGCAGTCAAAACAGAAAAAAGTCATTTTTACAGGTATGCTTCTACAGGCAACACATGTCAACATAAGCGGTCAAAAGAGAAACGAGCCATTGTTGGCAAATGCGCTTGTAAAGTTAACAACACATGTCAACATAAGCGGTCAAAACAGGAAAAAAACTCATATGCAGATATGCTTGCACAGGCAACGCCACAACACATGTCAACATAAGCGGTCAAAAGAGAAACAAGCCATTGTTTGCAAATGTGCTTGTAAAGTTAACAACACATGTCAACATAAGCAGTCAAAACAGAAAAAAGTCATTTTTACAGATATGCTTCTACAGGCCACACATGTAAACATAAGCAGTCAAAACAGAAAAAAGTCATTTTTACAGATATGCTTCTACAGGCAACACATGTCAACATAAGCGGTCAAAAGAGAAACGAGCCATTGTTTGCAAATGCGCTTGTAAAGTTAACAACACATGTCAACATAAGCAGTCAAAACAGAAAAAAAGTCATTTTTACAGATATGCTTCTACAGGCAACACATGTCAACATAAGCAGTCAAAACAGAAAAAAGTCATTTTTACAGATATGCTTCTACAGGCAACACATGTCAACATAAGCGGTCAAAAGAGAAACGAGCCATTGTTGGCAAATTTGCTTGTAAAGTTAACAACACATGTCAACATAAGCGGTCAAAACTGAAAAAAGTCATTTTTACAGATATGCTTCTACAGGCAACACATGTCAACATAAGCAGTCCAAACAGAAAAAAAGTCATTTTTACAGATATGCTTCTACAGGCAACACATGTCAACATAAGCAGTCAAAACAGAAAAAAATCATTTTTACAGGTATGCGTCTACAGCCAACACATGTCAACATAAGCGGTCAAAAGAGAAATGAGCCATTGTTGGCAAATTTGCTTGTAAAGTTAACAACACATGTCAACATAAGCGGTCAAAACAGGAAAAAAGTCATGCGCACAGATATGCTTGCACAGGCAACGCCACAACACATGTCAACATAAGCGGTCAAAAGAGAAACAAGCCATTGTTTGCAAATGTGCTTGTAAAGTTAACAACACATGTCAACATAAGCAGTCAAAACAGAAACAAGTCATTTTTACAGATATGCTTCTACAGGCAACACATGTCAACATAAGCAGTCAAAACAGAAAAAAGTCATTTTTACAGATATGCTTCTACAGGCAACACATGTCAACATAAGCAGTCAAAACAGAAAAAAGTCATTTTTACAGATATGCTTCTACAGGCAACACATGTCAACATAAGCGGTCAAAAGAGAAACGAGCCATTGTTGGCAAATTTGCTTGTAAAGTTAACAACACATGTCAACATAAGCGGTCAAAACAGGAAAAAAAGTCATATGCGCAGATATGCTTGCACAGGCAACACCACAACACATGTCAACATAAGCAGTCAAAAGAGAAACAAGCCATTGTTTGCAAATGTGCTTGTAAAGTTAACAACACATGTCAACATAAGCAGTCAAAACAGAAAAAAGTCATTTTTACAGATATGCTTCTACAGGCAACACATGTCAACATAAGCGGTCAAAAGAGAAACGAGCCATTGTTGGCAAATTTGCTTGTAAAGTTAACAACACATGTCAACGCAAGCGGTTTAAAAAAACAACGAGCCATTGCTTGCTAATATACGTGTGAAGAAAACAACATTACAACGCGTGTTGTCAACCTAAGCAGTCAAAACAAGAAACAAGTCATTTTTGCAGATATGCTCGTACGGGTAACACTACAACAAATGTCAACATAAGTGGTCAAAAGACGAAACAAGCCATTGTTTGCAATTTTGCTTGGGAAGTTAACAACACATGTCAACGTAAGCGGTCAAAAACCAAACAGCCATTGCTTGCCAATACACGTAAGAAGAAAACAACACTACAACGCATGTTGTCAACCTAAGCGGTCAAAACTTCAACAAGCCATGGTTTTCAAATTTGGTGGTAAATGTAATAACACATGTCAACATAAGCGGTCAAAGCAAGAAACAAGTCATTTTTGCAGCTATTCTTGTACGGGTAACACTACAACAAATGTCAACATAAGCGGTCAAAAGAGGAAACAAGCCATTGTTTGCAATTTTGCTTGGGAAGTTAACAACACATGTCAACGTAAGCGGTCAAAAACCAAACGAGCCATTGCTTGCCAATATACGTGTGAAGAAAACAACATTACAACGCATGTTGTCAAACTAAGCGGTCAAACCTTCAACAAGTCATGGTTTTCAAATTTGGTTGTAAATGTAATAACACATGTCAACATAAGCGGTCAAAACAAGAAACAAGTAATTTTTGCAGCTATGCTTGTACGGGTAACACTACAACAAATGTCAACATAAGCAGTCAAAAGAGAAACAAGCAATGGCTCGTTTTGTTTTTGACCGCTTACGTTGACATATGTTGTCAACTTTACAACAACATTTTTTAAACAATGGTTTGTTTACGTTTTGACCGCTTATGTTCACATATTTTGTAGTGTTTTTTTCTTCACACGCACATTGGTAAGCAATGGCCTGTTTTGTTTTTTGACCGCTTGCGTTGACATGCGTTGTCAACTTCACAAGAACATTTGCAAACAATGGTTTGCTTATGTTTTGACCGCTTATGTTGACATATATTGTAGTGTTGTTTTCTTCACACGTATATTGGCAAGCAATGGCTCGTTTTGTGTTTGACCGCTTACGTTGACATGTGTTGTCAACTTTACAAGAACATTTGCAAACACAATGGTTTGTTTACATTTTGACTGCTTATGTTGACATATTTTGTAGTGCTTTTTTCTTCACACGTACATTGGCAAGCAATGGCTCGTTTTGTTTTTGACTGCTTATGTTGACATGAGTTGTTAACTTTACAAGAAAATTTGCAAACAATTACTTGTTTGCGTTTTGATTGCTTATGTTGACATGTGTTGTTAACTTTACAAGTAAATTTGCAAACAATTGCTTATTTCAGTTTTGATCGCTTCTGTTGACATGTGTTGTAATGTTAACTTTACAAGCAAATTTGCAAACAATGGCTCGTTTCGTTTTTTTGACCGCTTACATTGACATGTGTTGTTAACTTTACAAGCAAATTTGCAAACAATGGCTTGTTTACGTTTTGACCGCTTATGTTGACATATATTGTAGTGTTGTTTTCTTCACACGTATATTGGCAAGCAATGGCCCGTTTCGTTTTCGACCGCTTACGTTGACACGTGTCGTTAACTTTACAAGCAAATTTGCAAACAATGGCTTGTTTGCGTTTTGACCGCTTATGTCGACATGTGTTATAGTGTTGTTAACTTTACAAGCACATTTGCAAACAATGGCTCGTTTCGTTTTCGACCGCTTACGTTGACATGGGTTGTTAACTCTACAAGTAAATTTGCAAACAATGGCTTATTTCAGTTTTGACCTCTTATGTTGACATGTGTTGTAGTGTTGTTAACCTTACAAGCACATTTGCAAACAATGGCTCGTTTCGTTTCCGACCGCTTACGTTGACATGGGTTGTTAACTCTACAAGTAAATTGGCAAACAATGGCTTATTTCAGTTTTGACCGCTTATGTTGACATGTGTTGTAGTGTTGTTAACTTTACAAGCACATTTGCAAACAATGGCTTGTTTCGTTTCCGACCGCTTACGTTGACATTGGTTGTAAACTCTACAAGTAAATTTGCAAACAATGGCTTATTTCAGTTTTGACCGCTTATGTTGACATGTGTTGTAGTGTTGTTAACTTTACAAGCACATTTGCAAACAATGGCTCGTTTCGTTTTCGACCGCTTACGTTGACATGGGTTGTTAACTCTACAAGTAAATTTGCAAACAATGGCTTATTTCAGTTTTGACCGCTTATGTTGACATGTGTTGTAGTGTTGTTTACTTCACAAGCACATTTGCAAACAATGGCTCGTTTCGTTTTCGACCGCTTACGTTGACATGTGTTGTAAACTTTACAAGCACATTTGCAAACAATGGCTCGTTTCGTTTTCGACCGCTTACGTTGACATGGGTTGTTAACTCTACAAGTAAATTTGCAAACAATGGCTTATTTCAGTTTTGACCGCTTATGTTGACATGTGTTGTAGTGTTGTTAACTTTACAAGCACATTTGCAAACAATGGCTCGTTTCGTTTTCGACTGCTTACGTTGACTAGTGTTGTTAACGTTACAAGTAAATTTACAAACAATGGCTTATTTCAGTTTTGACCGCTTATGTTGACATGCGTTATAGTGTTGTTAACTTTACAAGCACATTTGCAAACAATGGCTCGTTTCGTTTTCGACCGCTTACGTTGACATGGGTTGTTAACTTTACAAGTAAATTTGCAAACAATGGCGTATTTCAGTTTTGACCGCTTATGTTGACATGTGTTGTAAGCTTTACAAGCACATTTGCAAACAATGGCTCGTTTCGTTTTCGACCGCTTACGTTGACATGGGTTGTTAACTCTACAAGTAAATGTGCAAACAATGGCTTATTTCAGTTTTGACCGCTTATGTTGATATGTGTTGTAGTGTTGTTAACTTTACAAGCACATTTGCAAACAATGGCTCGTTTCGTTTTCGACTGCTTACGTTGACTAGTGTTGTTAACGTTACAAGTAAATTTACAAACAATGGCTTATTTCAGTTTTGACCGCTTATGTTGACATGTGTTGTAGTGTTGTTAACTTTACAAGCACATTTGCAAACAATGGCTCGTTTCGTTTTCGACCGCTTACGTTGACATGGGTTGTTAACTCTACAAGTAAATTTGCAAACAATGGCTTATTTCAGTTTTGACCGCTTATGTTGACATGTGTTGTAGTGTTGTTAACTTTACAAGCACATTTGCAAACAATGGCTCGTTTCGTTTTCGACCGCTTACGTTGACATGGGTTGTTAACTCTACAAGTAAATTTGCAAACAATGGCTTATTTCAGTTTTGACCGCTTATGTTGACATGTGTTGTTAACTTTACAAGCACATTTGCAAACAATGGCTCGTTTAGTTTTTGACCGCTTACGTTGACATGTGTTGTTAACTTTACAAGCAAATTTGCAAACATTGGCTTATTTCAGTTTTTGACCGCTTATGTTGACATGTGTTGTTAACTTTACAAGCACATTTGCAAACAATGGCTCGTTTCGTTTTCGACCGCTTACGTTGACATGTGTTGTTAACTTTACAAGTAAATTTGCAAACAATGGCTTATTTCAGTTTTGACCTCTTATGTTGACATGTGTTGTAAACCTTACAAGCACATTTGCAAACAATGGCTCGTTTCGTTTCTGACCGCTTACGTTGACATGGGTTGTCAACTCTACAAGTAAATTTGCAAACAATGGCTTATTTCAGTTTTGACCGCTTATGTTGACATGTGTTGTAGTGTTGTTAACTTTACAAGCACATTTGCAAACAATGGCTCGTTTCGTTTTCGACCGCTTACGTTGACATGGGTTGTTAACTCTACAAGTAAATTTGCAAACAATGGCTTATTTCAGTTTTGACCGCTTATGTTGACATGTGTTGTTAACTTTACAAGCACATTTGCAAACAATGGCTCGTTTAGTTTTTGACCGCTTACGTTGACATGTGTTGTTAACTTTACAAGCAAATTTGCAAACATTGGCTTATTTCAGTTTTTGACCGCTTATGTTGACATGTGTTGTTAACTTTACAAGCACATTTGCAAACAATGGCTCGTTTCGTTTTCGACCGCTTACGTTGACATGTGTTGTTAACTTTACAAGTAAATTTGCAAACAATGGCTTATTTCAGTTTTGACCTCTTATGTTGACATGTGTTGTAAACCTTACAAGCACATTTGCAAACAATGGCTCGTTTCGTTTCTGACCGCTTACGTTGACATGGGTTGTTAACTCTACAAGTAAATTTGCAAACAATGGCTTATTTCAGTTTTGACCGCTTATGTTGACATGTGTTGTAGTGTTGTTAACTTTACCAGCACATTTGCAAACAATGGCTCGTTTCGTTTTCGACTGCTTACGTTGACTAGTGTTGTTAACGTTACAAGTAAATTTACAAACAATGGCTTATTTCAGTTTTGACCGCTTATGTTGACATGTGTTATAGTGTTGTTAACTTTACAAGCACATTTGCAAACAATGGCTCGTTTCGTTTTTGACCGCTTACGTTGACATGTGTTGTTAACTTTACAAGCAAATGTGCAAACATTGGCTTATTTCAGTTTTGACCACTTATGTTGACATGTGTTGTTAACTTTACAAGCACATTTGCAAACAATGGCTCGTTTCGTTTGACCGCTTACATTGACATGGGTTGTTAACTTTACAAGCAAATTTGCAAACATTGGCTTATTTCAGTTTTGACCGCTTATGTTGACATGTGTTGTTAACTTTAAAAGCACATTTGCAAACAATGGCTCGTTTAGTTTTCGACCGCTTACGTTGACATGTGTTGTTAACTCTACAAGTAAATTAGCAAACAATGGCTTATTTCAGTTTTGACCGCTTATGTTGACATGTGTTGTTAACTTTACAAGCACATTTGCAAACAATGGCTCGTTTCGTTTGACCGCTTACATTGACATGGGTTGTTAACTTTACAAGCAAATTTGCAAACAATGGCTTATTTCAGTTTTGACCGCTTATGTTGACATGTGTTGTAGTGTTGTGAACCTCACCAGTTGACACATGTTTTGGGTGTTGTTATTATCAAAAGTGATGATGCGTAACACATTCGTCAATAAAATGAAAATTCAAAATGATAAATAAAAAAATTAGATTTTCTATTAAATTTGGTGATGAACTTATTTTTACACTTGTACAAAAGTACAGTATAAAAACCACTTTGCCTTGTCTGTTATTAAATGTTGCATTGCTGGCCTCTGTTTGACACTGGAACAGATGAATTATATTTGCTGTGTGGGATTAAATGTGCACAGAAAAGGGGATTAGAGAACGGCGGCTGAAGACGAGCAGTAATCAGCGGCTCGGCGTCAAGTGGAACTAACGACATGAAAAGACGTGTGAGTGCGATGTTGTCTGGGAGCACTCGTGCGCGCTCACTGCTCCATCAAGGCAGAGACGCTGATATCAATTCCATCACATCAGGCTGGCGGAGTCAGCATTCCCACACTTGGAAAGAAAATGAAGAAAGTCTTCTGGATGCCCACGGACACGAACGTCGCATGAGAGCTAATCACTTTTAACGGCCGCGTGCGATGTAATCACGGCGCTGCACTCCAGGGGCCCGCCGCTTATTGCTGCGGCTGGAATATTAATGAAGAACTGTTCCAGGGACTCCCAGAAGACGTGGACCAGACCACACGTGCTGGGGAACTTGCACAGCTGCAACACCACAAGTCAAATAGCAGCAGCTTTAGAGCGAGGGCTCTCAAGTGTGGACCGGGGGCCCGCTTGCTGCACGCAGCGTGTCTTCTAGTGGCCCCCGGCTCTAAAATGAAAGAAGTAACACCCGAGAAATTCAAAATGTTTAAACTGATATGGTGCAACCCGCTTATGTCGACGTAAGCCGTCGAAACGAGCTATCGCTTGCTCATTTACTTGTGAAAGCTCCAACACTAGTCAACATAAGAGGTCGAATAAGGAAAACAGACTCGCTTGCAGGTACACTTGTAAAGTTGACGCCGCAGAGCATGTCAACATAAACGGTCGAAACGGAAACGAGCCATTGCTTCCACGTGCACTTGTGAAGTTAACACTACAAAAGCGGTTAAAATGCAAACAAGCCATCTCTTTCAGATTTACTTGTAAATGTAACACTACATCGCATGTCAACATAAGCGGTCAAAACGGGAAAACAGACTCGCTTGCAGGTACATTTGTAACGTTGAGACCGCAAAAAGATGTCAACATAAACGGTCGAAACTGACACAAGCTATTGCTTCCACATGCAATTGTGAAGTTAACACTACCAAACATGTCAACACAAGCGGTTAAAACGCAAACAGGCCACTTCTTGCAGATTCACTTGTAAAGGAAACAACACCACATCGCATGTCAACATAAGAGGTCAAAAAGGAAAACAGACTCGCTTGCAGGTACACTTGTAAAGTTGACATCGCAACGCATGTCAACATAAACGGTCGAAACTGAAAAGAGCCATCGCGTCCGCATGCACTTGTGAAGTTGACACTACAAAACATGTCAACATAAGCGGTTAAAACGGAAACAGGCCATTTCTTGCAGATTTACTTGTAAAGGAAACAACACCACATCGCATGTCAACATAAGAGGTCAAAAAGGAAAACAGACTCGCTTGCATGTACACTTGTAAAGTTGACACCGCAACGCAAGTCAACATAAACGGTCGAAACTGAAAAGAGCCATTGCGTCCACATGCACTTGTGAAGTTGACACTACAAAACATGTCAACATAAGCGGTTAAAATGCAAACAAGCCATTTCTTTCAGATTTACTTGGAAATGTAACACTACATCGCATGTCAACATAAGCGGTCAAAACGGGAAAACAGACTCGCTTGCAGGTACACTTGTAACGTTGACGCCGCAAAAAAATGTCAACATAAACGGTCGAAACTGACACAAGCTATTGCTTCCACATGCACTTGTGAAGTTGACACTACCAAACATGTCAACACAAGCGGTTAAAACGCAAACAGGCCACTCCTTGCAGATTCACTTGTAAAGGGAACAACACTACATCACATGTCAACATAAGCGGTCAAAAAGGAAAACAGACTCGCTTGCAGGCACACTTGTAAAGTTGACGCCGCAGAGCATGTCAACATAAACGGTCGAAACTGAAAGGAGCCATTGCTTCCACGTGCACTTGTGAAGTTAACACTACAAAACATGTCAACATAGGCGGTTAAAATGCTAACAGGCCATCTCTTTCAGATTTACTTGTAAATGTAACACTACATCGCATGTCAACATAAGCGGTCAAAACGGGAAAACAGACTCGCTTGCAGGTATACTTGTAACGTTGACACCGCAAAAAATGTCAACATAAACGGTCAAAACTGACACAAGCTATTGCTTCCACATGCACTTGTGAAGTTAACACTACCAAACATGTCAACACAAGCGGTTAAAACAGAAACAGGCCATTTCTTGCAGATTTACTTGTAAAGGAAACAACACCACATCACATGTCAACATAAGAGGTCAAAAAGGAAAACAGACTCGCTTGCATGTACACTTGTAAAGTTGACATCGCAACGCATGTCAACATAAACGGTCGAAACTGAAACGAGCCATTGCGTCCACATGCACTTGTGAAGTTGACACTACAAAACATGTCAACACAAGCGGTTGAAACGCAAACAGGCCATTTCTTGCAGATTTACTTGTAAAGGAAACAACACCACATCGCATGTCAACATAAGAGGTAAAAAAGGAAAACAGACTCGCTTGCATGTACACTTGTAAAGTTGACACCGCAACGCATGTCAACATAAACGGTCGAAACTGAAACGAGCCATTGCGTCCACATGCACTTGTGAAGTTGACACTACAAAACATGTCAACATAAGCAATTAAAACGCAAACAAGCCATTTCTTGCAGATACAACTGTAACGTTAACAAGACAACACATGTCAACATAAGCGGTCAAAACAGAAACATGCCATTACTTGCAGATTTACTTGTAAATTTAACACTACAAAACATGTCAACATAAGTGGTCAAAGGGCCATTTCTTGCAGATTTACTTGTAAAGGAAACAACACTACAACACATGTCAACATAAGAGGTCGAAAAGGAAAACGGACAGTTGCTTGCTAGTAAAGTTAACACTACAACACGTCAACCTAAGCTGTCAAAAAGGAAAACAGACAGTTGCTTGCAGATATGCTTGTAAAGTTGACACTACGACACGTGTCAACATAAACGGTCAAAACAGAAACAAGCCATTGCGTGCACATTTACTTGTATAGTTAACACTACAAAACATCTCAACATAAGCGGTCAAACCAGAAACCTGCCATTCCTTGCAGATTTACTTGTAAAGTTATCGCTACAAAACATGTCAACATAAATGGTCAAAATGGAAACGAGCCATTGTTTCGGGCATTATATTGTACAGTTAACAACACAGGTCAACACAAGCGGTCAAAATGGAAACGAGCCATTGCTTGGGAAGTTTACAGCACAATGTCAACAAAAGTGGTCGAAACAAACAAGCCATTGCGTGCACGTTTACTTGTGAAGGTAACGAGGCATCAACATAAGCGGTTGCTTATAGGCAGAAGGGAAGTGTTGTTTAGCAGCCTGTCGTACATCATCATCATTATCCTACTGGAGACATCATGGATCTCTTCTACTTGGTTAAAGCTCCTGATTGGACGCTGCGTGCAAGCGTCACTGCCCCCGTCAAAATAATGGCCTTAACAAAGGCAGCAACATTGACACGTGTTATTTTTTAACCAGCGCCTTTATTTTTCCATCTACTTCCTGTCTGCCTTGGTCCCCCAGACACGTGACTTCTGGCTTGATCAGCAGTCTGCAATCAGGATCAACACCTGCTGGCACGCCTTAATCAGGAAGCTTCTCCTGCCAGCCTCGTCCTCTCCACGCTACATTGTCACCAAAAATTGCCCTCTTAAGTCGACGTCAACAGGAGTGGCTACATTTGTCGACATGAAACTTGAGACACAAACGCCTCATTTGTCTGAAAATGTCTCAGTTTATGTTGACATTTGTTGCAGTGATGGTACCCGTTCATCCATTCATTTTCTGTAAGCTGGAGCCTATCCCAGCTGACTTCGGGCGAGAGGGGGTCTACATTAGTGTTGTTACTTTCACAATAAATGTGGCTCGTTTCTGTTTCAACCGCTTATGTTGACTCATGCTGTAATGTTCACAAGTAAATGTCCAAGCAATGGCACAGGGCAACTATTATTAGTACATTGTTGTTGTGTTGTGGTACACTATTCAAAGAGTTGGGTAGCGTCAAGAGAAACCACATAGTTGCCTCACAGGGCGACTAATATTAGTACATTGTTGTTGTGTTGTCGTTGTTGTACAGTTGATGTACAGTTGATGTACGCTATTCAAAGAGTTGCGTTGCATGGCGAGAAGAAAGACCACGTGGTTGCCTCACAGGGCGACTGATATTAGTACATTGTTGTTGCGTTGTGGTACACCCTTCGAAGCGTTGCATAGCGAGAAGAGAAACCACAGTGTTGTCTCACCGGGCGACTAATATTAGTACATTGTTGTTGTGTTGTGGTACATTATTTAAAGAGTTGCGTAGCATCAAGAGAAACCACATGCGTGCCTCAGAGGGCGACTGATATTAGTACACTGTTGTCGCGTTGTGGTACACCATTCGAAGCGTTGCGTTGCGAGGAGAGAAACCGCATGGCTGTCTCAGTAGGCGACTAATATTAGTACATTGGTTGTTGTGTTGTGGTACATTATTCAAAGAGTTACGTAGCAAGAACAGAAACCACGTGGTTGTTTCACAGGGCGACTAATATTAGTACATTGTCGTTGCATTGTGATACACTATTGAAAGAGTTGCGTAGCGAGAAGAGAAACCATGTTGTTGTCTCACAGGGCAACTAATATTAGTACATTGTTATTGCATTGTGGTACACTATTCAAAGAGTTGCTTAGCGAAAAGAAAAACCACCCAGTTGTCTCACCGGGCGACTAATATAAGTACATTGTTGTTGTGTTGTGGTACATTATTTAAAGAATTGCGTAGCATCTAGAGAAACCACATGCGTGCCTCAGAGGGCGACTGATATTAGTACACTGTTGTTGCGTTGTGGTACACCATTCGAAGCGTTGCGAGAAGAGAAACCGCATGTCTGTCTCAGTAGGCGACTAATATTAGTACATTGGTTGTTGTGTTGTGGTACATTATTCAAAGAGTTACGTAGCAAGAACAGAAACCACGTGGTTGTTTCACAGGGCGACTAATATTAGTACATTGTCGTTGCATTGTGATACACTATTGAAAGAGTTGCGTAGCGAGAAGAGAAACCATGTGGTTGTCTCACAGGGCAACTAATATTAGTACATTGTTATTGCATTGTGGTACACTATTCAAAGAGTTGCTTAGCGAAAAGAAAAACCACCCGGTTGTCTCACCGGGCGACTAATATAAGTACATTGTTGTTGTGTTGTGGTACATTATTTAAAGAGTTGCGTAGCATCTAGAGAAACCACATGCGTGCCTCAGAGGGCGACTGATATTAGTACACTGTTGTTGCGTTGTGGTACACCATTCGAAGCGTTGCGTTGCGAGTCGAGAAACCGCATGGCTGTCTCAGTAGGCGACTAATATTAGTACATTGGTTGTTGTGTTGTGGTACATTATTCAAAGAGTTACGTAGCAAGAACAAAAACCACTTGGTTGTTTCACAGGGCGACTAATATTAGTACATTGTTGTTGCATTGTGGTACACTATTCAAAGAGTTGCGTAGCGAGAAGAGAAACCATGTTGTTGTCTCACAGGGCAACTAATATTAGTACATTGTTATTGCATTGTGGTACACTATTCAAAGATTTGCTTAGCGAAAAGAAAAACCACCATGTTGTCTCACAGGGCGACTAATATTAGTACATTGTTATTGCATTGTGGTACACTATTCAAAGAGTTGCTTAGCGAAAAGAAAAACCACCATGTTGTCTCACAGGGCGACTAATATTAGTACATTGTTGCTGCGTTACATTATTCAAAGAGTTGCACAGCGAGAAGAGAAACCACGTTGTTGCCTCACGGGGCGGCTGATATTAGTACATTGTTGTTGTGTTGTGGTACATCATTCGAAGCATTGCATAGCAAGAAGAGAAACCACATTATTGTCTCACAGGGCGTCTGATATTAGTACATTGTTGATGCATTTTGGTACACCATCCAAAGAGTTGCGTAGCGTCACGAGAAACCACATGGTTGCCTTACGAAGCAACTACTATTAGTACATTGTTGTTGTGTTGTGGTACATCATTCAAAGCGTTGCGTAGCGAGAAGAGAAACCACATGGTCGCCTCACGGGGCGACTGATATTAGTACATTGTTGTTGTGTTGTGGTACATCATTCGAAGCATTGCATAGCGAGAAGAGAAACCACATGGTTGTCTCACAGGGCGTCTGATATTAGTACATTGGTGATGCATTTTGGTACACCATTCAAAGAGTTGCGTAGCGTCACGAGAAACCACATGGTTGCCTTACGAAGCAACTACTATTAGTACATTGTTGTTGTGTTGTGGTACATCATTCGAAGCGTTGCGTAGCGAGTAGAGAAACCACATGGTCGCCTCACGGGGCGACTGATATTAGTACATTGTTGTTGTGTTGTGGTACATCATTCGAAGCATTGCATAGCGAGAAGAGAAACCACATCGTTGTCTCACAGGGCGTCTGATATTAGTACATTGTTGATGCATTTTGGTACACCATTCAAAGAGTTGCGTAGCGTCACGAGAAACGAGAAACCACATTGTTGCCTTACGAAGCAACTACTATTAGTACATTGTTGTTGTGTTGTGGTACATCATTCGAAGCGTTGCGTAGCGAGAAGAGAAACCACATGGTCGCCTCACGGGGCGACTGATATTAGTACATTGTTGTTGTGTTGTGGTACATCATTCGAAGCATTGCATAGCGAGAAGAGAAACCACATAATTGTCTCACAGGGCGTCTGATATTAGTACATTGGTGATGCATTTTGGTACACCATTCAAAGAGTTGCGTAGCGTCAAGAGAAACCACATTGTTGCCTTACGAAGCAACTACTATTAGTACATTGTTGTTGTGTTGTGGTACATCATTCAAAGCGTTGCGTAGCGAGAAGAGAAACCACAAATCGCCTCACGGGGCGACTGATATTAGTACATTGTTGTTGTGTTGTGGTACATCATTCGAAGCATTGCATAGCGAGAAGAGAAACCACATTGTTGTCTCACAGGGCGTCTGATATTAGTACATTGGTGATGCATTTTGGTACACCATTCAAAGAGTTGCGTAGCGTCACGAGAAACGAGAAACCACATTGTTGCCTTACGAAGCAACTACTATTAGTACATTGTTGTTGTGTTGTGGTACATCATTCGAAGCGTTGCGTAGCGAGAAGAGAAACCACATGGTTGTCTCACAGGGCGTCTGATATTAGTACATTGGTGATGCATTTTGGTACACCATTCAAAGACTTGCGTAGCGTCAAGAGAAACCACATGGTTGCCTTACGAAGCAACTACTATTAGTACATTGTTGTTGTGTTGTGGTACATCATTCGAAGCGTTGCGTAGCGAAAAGAGAAACCACATGATCGCCTCACGGGGCGACTGATATTAGTACATTGTTGTTGTGTTGTGGTACATCATTCGAAGCATTGCGTAGCGAGAAGAGAAACCACATGGTTGTCTCACAGGGCGTCTGATATTAGTACATTGGTGATGCATTTTGGTACACCATTCAAAGACTTGCGTAGCGTCAAGAGAAACCACCTACTTGCCTCGCAGGGCGACTGATATTAGCACATTGTTGTGGTACACCATTCGAAGCGTTGCGCGGCGAGAAGGGAAACCACGTGGCCGCCCCACGGGGCGACTGATATATCAGTGCACTATTTCCCCGGCTGCTCTTTAATAGATGTGGCACTGAGTGGGAGCTACTAGACTTCCCGCTGACGGCCTGGTCACTCACAGCAGGATCTCCACTGGAAGCCGTGTGAGAAGCTTGTGTGAAAAGCTCGCGCGCTTGCTGTCAAGCTGTACGAGCCGAGCGGGCGGCCATGGAAAAAAGCAAAAACCTAATTGATTCGCAGCGAGTCTGAATGAGCTCTGAGCGCCGAGCGTGCCTGCGACGTCTTTTGTGCGAGAGCTTTCCATGCAGAGACCGTCATTATTCCCCCGCCGCATGCACTTCCCCTTCCGAGGCCTCCCTTGATCAATCTGCAATCATGTTATTATTGCCCGGCTATATTTCCCACAATGGACGGCAGATTGAAGCGCCTCGTTGAATGAAGGCCTAATGGATAGCTGTGGGAAGCTGACACAGAGAGGCGTTAATTAGACCTCCGTCGCCATCTTGGCAGCCTCTCTCCTCATCTCACTTCTGGGTTACAATGCTTATTATCCTTTCACAGCGTTGATATTCTCCGCATGAACAATGACTTACTTTTTTGTCACATTCACTGACGATATGGAGTGATTCAGGTTGGTACGCTCCAAATGTTCCATAGCACATTTTAGTCTGTGCAATGGATCCTGCAGTGTTTTGATAGGTCGAAAGAAAACTGCCGCATTTATGGTACAATAAAATGTTGGAACAGGAAGTACGATGACGAATAATAACGATTGTCGGAAGGTAGCAAAGTATATATTATAGTTCTGTTTGTTTAGCAACTCCATAATAAACTAGAAGAGGCAATTCCGGAAGGAATGGCGTGTGAATGCTCCGATGCTGAAGTTGAACCGAAATGTTGTATGAATGTAAGAATAATTTGAATTTTGGAATGGTTTGAATGTTGAAGAGTTTGAATTTCCAGGAAAAAACGGAATTTGGTTTGGAACTTGTGAAAGTGTTAGGTTGAATGTCCAGGATGAGTGGAGTGTCTTGAAAGTGGAATGGTTTGAATAGGTTGAAAATTGTAGGAAGTGTGCAACTCGGAAAAATGTCCCATTCATTTCAATGGGAACTTCCTGGAAATGCTGGTAAAAGCGGGGATTTTAAAAAAAATTATTAGTAGCATGAATGTCCTGAATGAGGTGAATTTAATGGTGTTGGAATTGTTTAAATCGGTCAAGAAATGTTGAAGTAGTAACAGTTTTTTTAATTGAGAAATGCTAGTACGGAATTTCGGGAAAATCGGGAATTTTTCAAGTTCTTAAACCAACTTGTTTTTTTGTTCAGACTAAGAGGAATGTTTTGACAATGGAACGGTTGAAATGGGTTGAAAAATGTGAAAGGACTCATCGCACTAAAAAAAGGTTGGAAATAGTGTTAGAAAAAAACAGGAATTCCTGGAATTTCTTTGACCTTGGAAACATTTTTGAATTTCCAGGATGAATGTGTTGATGTGGAAATGGTTTGAATCGGTTGAAAAATGGATAATTAATTTTGAATGGGGAAAATATCTCTAAAGACTGGGAATTCACGGAAATACAGGAATTTTTGTAATAATTATTGAAAGATACACAATTCCTGAACCGGCTGAATATTTTGAAGTTGGAACATTTTGTATCGGATGAAACATGTGGGAGTTGTGGAACTTTCAAAAATCTCCCATTCTTTTCAATGGGAATTTCATGGAAATTTGGGAATTTTGGGAATAGCGGGATTTTTTGGGAAAATGTTATAACATGTCAATGTTTGGTGTTAAAAAATTTCAAATTGGTAGAAAAATGTTGAAGTAGTAACAATTTTAATTGAGAAATGGTATTATGGAATTTTGGGAAAACCGGGAATTTTTCCAGTTCAAAAAACAACTTTGTTTTTTGTCCTGATTAAGAGGAATGTTTTGATGGTGGAACGGTTGAAGTGGGTTGAAAAATGTGGAAGGAGTAGTCGCCAGAAAGAAAAGGTGAAAAAAGGGTTTGAAAAAACAGGAATTCCGGGAATTCCTGGAATTGTTTTAAACTTGGAAAAATGATCGTTTGAATGTCCAGGATGAGTGGAATATGTTGATGTTGGAATGGTTTCAATTGGTTGAATTTTCATGGAAAATTGGGAATTTCGGGAAAATTGGGAATTTTTTGGAAAATGTTAAAAAATGGGAACGTTCTGAATGAGTTTGGTGTTGGAATTTTTCAAATCGGTCGAGAAATGTTGAAGTAGTAACATTTTTAATTGAGAAATGGTATAATGGAATTTCGGGAAAAACTTGCATTTTTCCAGTTAAAAAAAAAATATTTTTCTTTGTCCTAATTAAGAGAATTTTTTTTTTTTTAAAGGGTTTGAAAAAACCTGAATTCCGGCAATTCCGGGAATTCTTGGAATTTTTTTAAACTTGGAAAAATTATCTTTTGAATGTCCAGGATGAGTGGAATATGTTGATGTTGGAATTGTTTGAATAGGTTGAAAAATGTGGGAATTGTGGAAGTTTGAAAAATGGACCATTCATTCTGAATGGAGAAAATGTCCCTAAAAACTGGGAATTCGTGGATTTTTGGGAATTTGTTTTATAATTGTTGAAAGGGAGCACACAATTCCTGAATAGGCTGAATATTTTGAAGTTGGAACGATTTGAATCAGATGAAACATGTGGGAGTTGTGGTACTTTGAAAAATGTCCCATTCATTTCAATTGGATATTCATGGGAAATTCGGAATTTCGGGAAAAGTGGGAACTTTTTGGAAAATGTTAAAAAATGGGAATGTTAGGTGTTGGAATTTTTCAAATCGGTCGAGAAATGTTGAAGTAGTAACATTTTTAATTGAGAAATGGTATTATGGAATTTTGGGAAAACCGGGATTTTTTCCAGTGAAAAAAAATAAATTAAGTTTTTTGTCCTGATTAAGAGGAATGTTTTGATGGTGGAACAACTAAAGTGGGTTGAAAAATGTGGAAGGAGTAGTCGCCAAAAAAAAAGGGTGAAAAAAGGGTTTGTAAAAATGGGAATTCATGGAATTCCTGGAATTTTTTTAAACTTTGAAAAATGATCGTTTGAATGTCCAGGATGAGTGGAATATGTTGATGTTGGAATGGTTTGAATTGGTTGAAAAATGTGGGAATTGTGGAAGTTTGAAAAATGGACCATTCATTCTGAATGGGGAAAATGTCCCTAAAAACTGGGAATTCATGGAAATCTGGGAATTAGTTTTATAATTATTGAAAGGGAGCACACAATTCCTGAATAGGCTGAATATTTTGAAGTTGGAACGGTTTGTATCGGATGAAACACGTGGGAGTTGTGGAACTTTGAAAATGTCACATTCATTTCAATGGGATTTTCATGGAAATTTGGGAATTTTGGGAATAGCGGGATTTTTTTGGAAAATGTTATAACATGTCAATGTTTGGTGTTAAAAATGTTCAAATTGGTAGAAAAATGTTGAAGTAGTAACATTTTTAATTGAGAAATGGTATTATGGAATTATGGGAAAACCGGGAATTTTTGTTTGTTTTAGTCCTGATTAAGAGGAATGTTTTGATGGTGGAACGGTTGAAGTGGGTTGAAAAATGTGGAAGGAGTAGTTGCCAGAAAGAAAAGGTGAAAAAAGGGTTTGAAAAAACAGGAATTCCGGGAATTCCTGGAATTGTTTTAAACTTGGAAAAATGATCGTTTGAATGTCCAGGATGAGTGGAATATGTTGATGTTGGAATGGTTTCAATTGGTTGAATTTTCATGGAAAATTGGGAATTTCGGGGAAAGTGGGAACTTTTTGGAAAATGTTAAAAAAATGGGAATGTTCTGAATGAATTTTTCAAATGGGTCGAGAAATGTTGAAATAGTAACATTTTTAATTGAGAAATGGTACTATGGAATTCCGGGAAAACAGGGAATTTTTCCAGTTAAAAAAAAAAAATTAGTTCATTGTCCTGATTAAGAGGAATGTTTTGACGGTGGAACAGTTGAAGTGGGTTGAAAAATGTGGAAGGAGTAGTCGCCAGAAAAAAAGGTGAAAAAAGGGTTTGAAAAAACAGGAATTCCGTGAATTCCTGGAATTTTTTTAAAATTGGAAAAATGATCGTTTGAATGTTCAGGATGAGTGGAATATGTTAATGTTGGAATGGTTTGAATTGGTTGAATTTTCATGGAAAATTGGGAATTTCGGGAAAAGTGGGAACTTTTTGGAAAATGTTAAAAAATGGGAATGTTCTGAATGAATTTTTCAAATGGGTCGAGAAATGTTGAAATAGTAACATTTTTAATTGAGAAATGGTACTATGGAATTCCGGGAAAACCGGGAATTTTTCCAGTTAAAAAAAAAAAAAAGAGTTTATTGTCCTGATTAAGAGGAATGTTTTGACGGTGGAACAGTTGAAGTGGGTTGAAAAATGTGGAAGGAGTAGTCGCCAGAAAGAAAAGGTGAAAAAAGGGTTTGAAAAAACAGGAATTCCGGGAATTCCTGGAATTTTTTTAAACTTGGAAAAATGGTCGTTTGAATGTCCAGGATGAGTGGAATATGTTGATGTTGGAATGGTTTGAATTGGTTGAATTTTCATGGAAAATTGGGAATTTCGGGAAAAGTGGGAACTTTTTGGAAAATGTTAAAAAATGGGAATGTTCTGAATGAGTTTGGTGTTAGAATTTTTCAAATGGGTCGAGAAATGTTGAAGTAGTAACATTTTTAATTGAGAAATGGTATCATGGAATTTTGGGAAAACCGGGATTTTTTCCAGTTAAAAAAAATAAATTAGTTTTTTGTCCTGATTAAGAGGAATGTTTTGACAGTGGAACAACTAAAGTGGATTGAAAAATGTGGAAGGAGTAGTCGCCAGAAAAAAAGGTGAAAAAAGGGTTTGAAAAAACAGGAATTCCGGGAATTCCTGGAATTTTTTTAAACTTGGAAAAATGATCGTTTGAATGTCCAGGATGAGTGGAATATGTTGATGTTGGAATGGTTTGAAGAGGTTGAATTTTCATGGAAAATTGGGAATTTCGGGAAAAGTGGGAACTTTTTGAAAAATGTTAAAAAATGGGAATGTTCTGAATGAGTTTGGTGTTGGAATTTTTTAAAATGGGTAGAGAAATGTTGAAGTAGTAACATTTTTAATTGACAAATGGTATTATGGAATTTTGGGAAAACCGGGATTTTTTCCAGTTAAAAAAAATAAATTAGTTTTTTGTCCTGATTAAGAGGAATGTTTTGACGGTGGAACAACTAAAGTGGGTTGAAAAATGTGGAAGGAGTAGTCGCTAGAAAAAAAGGTGAAAAAAGGGTTTGAAAAAACAGGAATTCCGGAAATTCCTGGAATTTTTTTAAACTTGGAAAAATGATTGTTTAAATGTCCAGGATGAGTGGAATATGTTGGTGTTGGAATGGTTTGAATTGGTTGAAAAATGTGGGAATTGTGGAAGTTTGAAAAATGGACCATTCTTTCTGAATGGGGAAAATGTCCCTAA
This sequence comes from Entelurus aequoreus, assembly GCF_033978785.1. Classification (NCBI taxonomy): domain Eukaryota; kingdom Metazoa; phylum Chordata; class Actinopteri; order Syngnathiformes; family Syngnathidae; genus Entelurus; species Entelurus aequoreus. The sequence goes on along the minus strand of NC_084737.1, from coordinate 8,448,720 downwards.
AAACTGGGAATTCATGGAAATTCGGGAATTAGTTTTATAATTATTGAAAGGGAGCACACAATTCCTGAATAGACTGAATATTTTGAAGTTGGGACCGTTTGAATTTTATAAAAAATGTGGGAGTTGTGGAATTTTGAAAAATGTCCCATTGATTTCGATGGGAATTTCATGGAAAATAGGGAGTTTCGGGAAAAGTGTTCAAATTGGAAATGAGCCAATTTGTCGTTGTGTTGTGTTGTGCGATGGTGGTGCTCTTTAGGCACATGACCCGCGGCCCCCGCCGTGCATCAGCCATGACTAATAACGCCCTGCCGGCGTGCACGTGAAGACGGCCACTGAGTGGCAAACAACAGCAGAGCGCTCCTGTCAAATAAAGGATCTTTGACTGGTGCTCCTGCCGGCAGCTCTCTGACTAGTTTGAGTGACGTCATGCCAAATAATGAACGTGTACGCCCCCCCCCCCCCCCCCCACCTCGGGCAGGAACTTCACATTCAGCGCACGCAAGATAAACATCACAGGTTTGATTCCCTCCTCCCACTACTAGCCTGAGTGACCAGTGCAGGGAGGGGGGTTGGGGGGGTGATGGACCCTGCAGAGACTAGTGGGGGGAGAAAGTCACTTCCATCTGGTGCATCTGGATCAACATGGGGGGGTCTGCTTTTCATGTGTCCCTCTGCATCAATATTGGGGGGTCATTGGCTGGTCTTCATGGGGGGGTCATGTGTCCTTCTGCATCAGTCACAAAAGTGACACCATTTTTGTCCTCTTGTGGAGGAAAACATGATTTCTGGAACAAAGACTTTGTTTCCCCGTTTCGGAGATTCCATTGTTTGACAGCTGAAGTCATGCAGTCATTGGCCGGTCAACGTGTCAGTCATTACAGGCGGTTCCACTGTTTGGTGGGTTCTGTCACCCGGTCCTCACACAGTCACTGGTCGGTCAACATGTTAATCATTACAAGCGGTTCTACTGTTTGGTAGGTTCTACCACCCGGTCTTAATGCAGTCATTGGTCTGTCAGCATGTCAATCGTTACAGGTGGTTTTACTCTTTGGTAAGTTCTACCACCCGGTCTTCATGCAGTCATTGGTCGGTCAACATGTGAATCATTACAGGCGGTTCTACTGTTTTGGGGGTTCTGTCACCCGGCCTTCATGCAGTCATTGGCCGGTCAACATGTTAATCATTACAGAGGATTCAATTGTTTTGTGACCCGGTTTTCACACAGTCACTGGTCGGTCAACATGTTAATCATTACAAGAGGTTCTACTGTTTGGCAGGTTCCACCACCCGGTCTTAATGCAGTCACTGGTCAGTCAACATGTTAATCATTACAAGAGGTTCTACTGTTTGGTAGGTTCTACCACCCGGTCTTAATGCAGTCACTGGTCAGTCAGCATGTCAATCATTACAGGTGGTTTTACTCTTTGGTAGGTTCTACCACCCGGTCTTAATGCAGTCATTGGCTGGTCAACGTGTTAATCATTACAGAGGATTCAACTGTTTTGTGACCCGGTTTTCACACAGTCGCTGGTCGGTCAACATGTTAATCATTACAGGCGGTTCTACTGTTTGGTGGGTTCTGTCACCCTGTCTTCATGCAGTCATTGGTCAGTCAACATGTCAATCATCACAGGCCGTTCTACAGTTTTGTGGGTTCTGTCACCCGATCTTAATGCAGTCATTGGTCGGTCAACGTGTTAATCATTACAGAGGATTCAACTGTTTTGTGACTTGGTTTTCACACAGTCACTGGTCGGTCAACATGTTAATCATTACAAGCGGTTCTACTGTTTGGTAGGTTTTACCACCCAGTCTTAATGCAGTCATTGGTCTGTCAGCATGTCAATCATTACAGACGATTCTACGGTTTGGTGGGTTCTGTCACCCGGTCTTAATGCAGTCCTTGGTCGGTCAACATGTCAATCATTACAGACGATTCTACGGTTTGGTGGGTTCTGTCACCCGGTCTTCATGCAGTCATTGGTCTGTCAACATTTCAATCATTACAGGTGGTTTTACTCTTTGGTAAGTTCTACCACCCGGTCTTAATGCAGTCATTGGTCTGTCAACATGTCAATCATTACAGGTGGTTTTACTCTTTGGTAAGTTCTACCACCCGGTCTTAATGCAGTCATTGGTCGGTCAACATGTCAATCATTAAAGGCGGTTCTACTGTTTGGTGGGTTCTGTCACCCAGTCTTCATGCAGTCATTGGCCGGTCAACATGTCAATCATTAAAGGCGGTTCTACTGCTTGGTGGGTTCTGTCACCCGGTCTCCATGCAGTCATTGGTCTGTCAACATGTTAATCATTACAGGCAGTTCTATTGTTTGTTGGGTTCTGTCACCCCGTCTTCATGCAGTCATTGGTCAGTCCACATGTCAATCATTACAGGCGGTTCTACTGTTTGGTGGGTTCTGTCACCCTGTCTTCATGCAGTCATTGGTCAGTCAACATGTCAATCATGACAGATGATTCAACTGTTATGTGACCCGGTTTTTACACAGTCATTGGTCTGTCAACATGTTAATCATTACATGCGGTTCTACTGTTTGGTCGGCTCTACCACCCGGTCTTTGTGCAGTCATTGGTCAGTCAACATGTTAATCATTACAGGCGGTTCTACTGTTTTGTGGGTTCTGTCACCCGGTCTTAATGCAGTCATTGGCCGGTCAACATGTTAATCATTACAGATGATTCAACTGTTTTGTGATCCGGTTTTCACACAGTCACTGGTCGGTCAACATGTCAATCGTTACAGGCGGTTCTACTGTTTGGTGGGTTCTGTCACCCTGTCTTCATGCAGTCATTGGTAAGTCAACATGCCAATCATTACAGGCGGTTCTACTGTTTTGTGGGTTCTGTCACCAAGTCTTCAAGCAGTCATTGGTCTGTCAACATGTCAACCATTACAGGCGGTTCTACTGTTTTGTGGGTTCTGTCACCCCGTCTTCATGCAGTCATTGGTCAGTCAACATGTCAATCATTACAGGCGGTTCTACTGTTTGGTGGGTTCTGTCACCCAGTCTTCATGCAGTCATTGGTCAGTCAACATGTTAATCATTACAGACGATTTAACGGTTTTGTGACCCGGTTTTCATGCGGTCACTGGTCGGTCAACATGTCAATCATTACAGGCGGTTCTACTGTTTGGTGGGTTCTGTCACCCGGTCTTCATGCAATCATTGGTCTGTCAACATGTCAATCATTACAGGCGGTTCTACTGTTTTGTGGGTTCTGTCACCCAGTCTTCAAGCAGTCATTGGTCTGTCAACATGTCAACCATTACAGGCGGTTCTACTGTTTTGTGGGTTCTGTCACTCAGTCTTCATGTCAATCATTACAGGCAGTTCTACTGTTTTGTGGGTTCTGTCACCCAGTCTTCATGCAGTCATTGGTCAGTCAACATGTCAATCATTACAGGCGATTCTACAGTTTGGTGGGTTCTGTCACCCGGTCTTCGTGCAGTCATTGGCCGGTCAACATGTCAACCATTACAGGCGGTTCTACTGTTTTGTGGGTTCTGTCACCCGGTCTTAATGCAGTCATTGGTCAGTCAACATGTCAATCATTACAGGCGATTCTACTGTTTGGTGGGTTCTGTCACCCGGTCTTCGTGCAGTCATTGGTCAGTCAACATGTCAATCATTACAGGCGGTTCTACTGTTTGGTGGGTTCTGTCACCCAGTCTTCATGCAGTCATTGGTCAGTCAACATGTTAATCATTACAGACGATTTAACGGTTTTGTGACCCGGTTTTCATGCGGTCACTGGTCGGTCAACATGTCAATCATTACAGGCGATTATTCTACTGTTTGGTGGGTTCTGTCACCCGGTCTTCGTGCAGTCATTGGTCTGTCAACATGTCAGATTCCCGCCCTGGTGGTCATGTCAGTCATTACAAGCAAATCTACTATTGAATGGGTTTATTTTCAGCGAGCCTACAAGCAGTCGTGTGTCAGTTCTCACAGTCTAAACCACAACGACTGGGACCAGAATAGTTCAGAGAGAAGGTCAAGACCACAATAAAACCAGATAAGTTCTCCATGTTTGACTCCCCTCCCCCTCCCCCCCCCGCCCCCCCACACACAATCCACATCTCCTTCAGCGATGACACGGTGGCTAATTACTGCGTGTTCAGCGCGGGTGTGAAGGTCAGTGACAGAAGCAATCAGGTGACTCTAATGACTGATTATTGCACACATTATTAGTGCAGTGTGTTTATTAGCTGCAGGGTCAGTGGAGCACGGCCTTTAGCCCCGCCCCCCTCGCCGTTTAATCACCGTGACAACCACTGATGACTTCCATACGGCACATATTTACATTGCTTTATTACTCTTTGTTATTCCCATGACCTCTGTGGCGCCCCCTATGGGTCGTGTTGAGAATGCTTGGCAAACCGTGCTAGTATTCGTGGAACACCGACATCCTTGACATTGTAGAACCAGCAGACAAATGAGAAATCATTAACAGACAATTAGCGGCTAAATTTGATGCCTGCAGCGCGTTTCAAAAAAAGCTGGCACAAGTGGCAAAAAAGACTGAGAACGTTGAGGAATGCAAAGACTTATTACAGGTGAACGGGCTAATTGGGAACAGGTGGGTGCCATGATTGGGTATAAAAGCAGCTTCCGTGAAATGCTCAGTCGTTCACAAACAAGGACGGGGGCAAGGGTCACCACTTTGTCAACAAAAACATTTCTCAACAAGGAATTTAGGGATTTCACCATCTACGCTCCGTAATATCATCAAAAGGTTGAGAGAATCTGGAGAAATCACATCATATTACGCACCTTGGATCCCCCAGGCGGTACCGCATCAAAAAGCCACATCCGTGTGTAAAGGATATCACCACATGGGCTCAGGAACACTTCAGAAAACCACTGTCAGTAACTACAGTTGGTCGCTACATCTGTAAGTGCAAGTTAAAACTCTACTATGCAAAAGCCAAAGCCATTTATCAACAACACCCGGAAACGCCGCCGGCTTCGCTGGGCCCGAGCTCATCTAAGATGGACTGATGCAAAGTGGAAAAGTGTTCTGTGGTCTGACGAGTCCACATTTCAAATTGTTTTTGGAAACTGTGCACGTCAAAGAGGAAAAGAACCATCCGGATTGTTCTAGGGTGAAAGTGTAAAAGGCAGCATGTGTGATGGTATGGGGGTGTATTGGTGGCCAAGACATGGGTAACTTACACATCTGTGAAGGCACCATTAATGCTGAAAGGTACATACAGCTTTTGGAGCAATCCAAAAAACGTTATCATGGACGCCCCTGCTTATTTCAGCAAGACAATGCCAAGCCGCGTGTTACAACAGCGTGGCTTTGTAGTAACAGAGTGCGGGTACTAGACTGGCCTGCCTGTAGTCCAGACATTGAAAATGTGTGAAGGCTAAAATATGAGAAGGGAGACTGTTGAACAACTTAAGCTGTACATCAAGCAAGGAATGGGAAATAATTCCACTTCAAAAATGTGTCTCCTCAGTTCCCAAACCTTTACTGAGTGTTGTTAAAAGGAAAGGCCATGTAACACACTGGTAAAAAAAAATTTTTTGCAATGTGTTGCTGCCATTTAATGATTATTTGCCAAAAATAACAAAGTTTCTCAGTCTTTTTTGCCACTCGTGCCAGCTTTTTTCAAACACGTCGCAGGCATCAAATTCCAAATGAGCTAATATTTGCAAAAAATAACAAAGTTTACCAGTTCGAACGGTAAATATCTTGTCTTTGCAGTCTCTTCAATGGAATATAAGTTGAAAAGGATTTGTTGTATTCTCTTTTTGTTTACCTTTTACACAACGTGACAACTTCACTGCTTTTGGAGTTTTGTACTACATGTTTATGTATCATTAGTAACAGTTACAATTTTGGAATAATTGGGGGGTGAATAGGAAAAAAATAGCAACAAAAATCTCAGTACATCCGTAGACCCCTGCCCTTAAGTTACGGTAAGTATTCTGTAACGCAGTGTGAGAAATTGCAAGTCAATCGGACTTAAAGGGGACTAATAACAGCATCAAAGAAATGACGGTAAGGGTTTGGACGCATTTTCACCCTTTTGTGTGCAGCCGTTCAGTTTTTTTGTTGTTTTTTTTTACATGTATGTATATTTAAGTCATGGTTGGCTTTCTGACAAAAGGATGAAAAAAGGTGAATAAAAACGTTCCCTCTTTAGGAAACGTGTCCACACACCACTTGGATGACGGCACTTTTCTGCGTGCCATTCCCAATCGCCGTCAAAGCGGTCTTCCCCGCCCGAGTCGGCGATGGGAGTGAACAAACGGAGTCAAATAAAACAAGGTCACACATCACTGGAAGGGCAACAAATGGCAAGTGAAGTGGAAGTCATCCCCCCCCCCCCCCCCGCTTGTGTCTCGAAAAAAGGGAAAAAAAGAAAGAAAAAAAAAACATGAAGTCTGGTCAAAAAAGCAAGTTGTCATTTTGCCTAAAGCGCAGCAAAGCGCGTCCAGAGGAATGTGGGTCCGAGCGGGGCCGAGGAGGCGCGCTCCTCTTAATGGAAAAGGACAGTTCTTTTGTCAAAAAGCGCTGAGCGAGTCAAATCCCGTCCGAGGTAAAAAAGCGGCTTGAATAACGGGAATCTTATTCACTCTGATTCGCTCTGCGTCCGTGACGGCGACGCCTGGGCTGCCTCAAAGTGACCCGCGCGGGCAATCGTTTGGTTTCTCTCGCACGCGCGAAAGGAAATAGCTTTTTTTTCCCCCCGCATTCGTGCCAACTTTAGAGATCGCTGCTCACTGAGGACGGATGGAGCGCCGTTGTTTTTGAAAAACAGGGCGGAAATCATAGAAAACACCAAAAGCGGTGAAGTTGTCACGTTGTGTAAATGGTAAATAAAAAGAGAATACAACAAATCATTTTCAACTTATATTCAATTGAATAGACTGCAAAGATAAGATATTTATTGTTCACACCGGAAAACTTATATTAGCTCATTTGTACGGAGCCCCTAAAGGGACATGGGGGGAAAAAAAAATTATATTATTTTTTTTATTTTTATTTTTTAAACATGTATCTCGTGCGCAAGATAAACTTTTTATAAAGTTATAAAAAATAATAATAATTGTATATATATATATTTTTAGACATGTATCTAGTGCGCACGAGACACTTTTTATAAAGTTATAAAAAAAAAAAAAAAATTATAATTTTTTTTTTTTTTTAGACATGTATCTCGTGCGCACGAGACACTTTTTATAAAGTTATAAAAAAAAAAAGGAAAAAATTATTTTTTTATTTTTATTTTTTAAAGTTTCTCGTGCGCACGAGAAACTTTCTCATGTGCACGAGAAACTTTTTATAAAGTTATAAAAAAAATATATATATATAATTTTTTATTTTATTTTTTTTTAAGACGTGCACACGAGGAACTTTCTCGTGCGCACGAGAAACGTTTTAAAAAGTTATAAAAAAAAAATATATTTTTTTATTTTTATCTTTTTTTATTTTTTAAAGTTTCTCGTGTGCATGAGATAGTTTCTCATGCACACGAGAAACTATCTCGTGCGCAAGAGAAACTTTTTATAAAGTTATAAAAAATAATAATAATTGTATATATATATTTTTTAGACATGTATCTAGTGCGCACGAGACACTTTTTATAAAGTTATAAAAAAAAAAAAAATTTATAATTTTTTTTTTTTTAGACATGTATCTTGTGCGCACGAGACACTTTTTATAAAGTTATAAAAAAAAAATTTTAAAAAATATTTTTTAATTTTTATTTTATTTTTATTTTTTAAAGTTTCTCGTGCACACGAGAAACTATCTCGTGCGCAAGAGAAACTTTTTATAAAGTTATAAAAAATAATAATAATTGTATATATATATTTTTTTAGACATGTATCTAGTGCGCACGAGACACTTTTTATAAAGTTATAAAAAATAAAAAAAAATGATAATTTTTTTTTTTTTTAGACATGTATCTCGTGCGCAAGAGACACTTTTTATAAAGTTATAAAAAAAAAATTTAAAAAAATATTTTTTAATTTTTATTTTATTTTTATTTTTTAAAGTTTCTCGTGCGCACGAGAAACTTTCTCATGTGCACGAGAAACTTTTTATAAAGTTATAAAAAATATATATATATATAATTTTTTTTTTTTTTTTTTTAAGACGTGCACACGAGGAACGTTTTAAAAAGTTATAAAAAAAAAAAAAAAAAAAAATTATCTTTTTTTATTTTTTAAAGTTTCTCGTGTGCATGAGATAGTTTCTCATGCACACGAGAAACTATCTCGTGCGCACGAGAAACTATCTCATGCACACGAGAAACTTTAAAAAATAAAAATAAAAAAAGATAGAAATAAAAAAAATATTATTTTTTTTATAACTTTATAAAAAGTTTCTCGTGCGCACGAGATACATGTCTTAAAAACTTTTATTTTTTTTAAATTTCCCCATGTCCCTTTAGGGCAGGTGTGTCCAAACTTTTTCCACTGAGGGCCGCACACGGACAAATTAAAGCAGGTGGGGGCCATTTTGATATTTTTCATTTTCAAACCATAACAAAATATATGCTTTTTTTATTTATTTGACCTTTAGGGGTCCCGGGGACCATGAAGGGTTTCAGTCATTAAAATGTTAAAAATAAGTCAGATTATTATTTTTTTAAAAATTATTTAACGCTTACAGTAAATCTCTATATCAACTTCAAGTTGATATAAAGTAATACAAATTAAAAAAAAATGTTTTATGGCTTTTCTGTCAAAAACAACTTTGTTTTTTTATAGTAAAACTGAAATATGCAGTATTCAGTAATTAGACCCCTAAAAGATCAATAATGCAGGACACCATTGATTTTAATTATTTCATATTTTTGAGTAATCGCAGTGAAAATATAAATAAAAAATCACTAAATATATTTGGGATCCAAAAGGTGCCCCACTCATAAAGTGACACATTTTTATTAGGTGTTTCTTTTACTTTCAACACTTAAGTTACGAGATCAACTTCAGATATATCTGTCCATTTTATGCTGGAACTATTTTTTTGTTGGTTTTATGCGCTTTTGTCAAAGAAAACTTTGATGTTTTTATATGGCTACTACACAATATATGCAATATTTACCACATAAAACATTTCAAAGTGAAATATTTGAAGTAATTGGAGCCCTGAAAATAATTAATTATAAAATTGATTTTTTGTCATTATTTTTTTTTTTGAGCAATGGCAAAAAAAGAAAAATGAAGAAAGACAATAGACAAAAAAACAGCCTGCATGGCAGCTTTGTGTCAACTTTTTCTCGTTAGATTTCACCTCAATCCACTTTTTTTAATGTTCTTTTTTATTTTTACAATAGTATTTCCAGAATGTGCGGCGGGCCGGTAAACAATTAGCTGCGGGCTAAATGTGTGTCCAGGCGTGTCTCCTCAATTGAATTGAATTCTGTCTCTGTTTAATTCTTTGCCTCTTGTCTTGTTTAATAGATGTCATCAGTGTTTGAACCTGACAAATAACATTTCTCAACCAGCTATTGCAAGGAATTGAGGGATTTCACCATCTACGGACGGTAATATCATCAAAAGGTTGAGAGAGTCTGGAGAAATCACTGCATGTAAGCCATGATATTACAGACCTTGGATCCCTCAGGCAGTACCACATCAAAAAGCCACATCAGTGTGTAAAGGATATCACCACATGGGCTCAGAAACACTTCAGAAAAAACACTGTCAGTAACTACAGTTGGTCGCTACATCTGTAAGTGCAAGTTAAAACTCTACTATGCAAAGCCAAAGCCATTTATCAACAACACCCGGGCCCGAGGTCATCTAAGATGGACTGATGCAAAGTGGAAAAAAGTTTTCTGTGGTCTGACGAGTCCACATTTCAAATTGTTTTTTGGAAACTGTGGACGTGGTGTCCTCCGGACCAAAGAGGAAAATAACCATCCGGACTGTTATAGGCGCAAAGTGTAAAAGTCAGCATGTGTGATGGTATGGGGGTGTATTAGTGGCCAAGGCATGGGTAACTTACACACCTGTGAAGGCACCATTAATGCTGAAAGGTACGTACAGGTTTTGGAGCAACCCAAGCAACGTTATCACGGACGCCCCTGCTTATTTCAGCAAAACGATGCCAAGACACGTGTTACAACTGCGTGGCTTCATAGTAAAATAGTGCGGGTACTAGACTGGCCTGCCTGTAGTCCAGATCTGTCTCTTGTTGAAAATTCAGGAAGCCTAAAATACGAACATTACATTTTAACGAAAGTCTTTGCAGTCTATTCAATTATATATAAGTTGAAAAGGATTTGTTGTATTCTCTTTTTATTTACCATTTACACAACGTGACAACGTCACTGCTTTTGGAGTTTTGTACAACAGGTTCATGCATAATTAGTAACAGTTACACTTTTGGAATAATTGGGGGGCAAATAGCTGCTTTTGGGGTTTGTAATTAAAGCCATGTAGTCCTCGTTGTGTTCCAGCGTGCATTCAGCACTTTGCAACTTTGACGGCAGCTCATTTGAACTCCGTTTTTTTCTCTCGTAATAAACGTCGACATAATGTGAAGGAATGAATCCAAAGCTGCAAACTGGCCGTCTGTGAGCAGCGGACATTTAGCAGCGCTCCTCATTACTGCACTGCTGCTCCTTTATTACTGCTCGCTGGCTAATGGCTTCTTAGAGGACTTTTTACACAAAAGCTGTTTGTTTACGGCCCTATTTGTTCGGGAGAATGAGAGCCAAACCACAACAGATGAACTGGAGAATACACCAGGAGAATTATGACTGTGGCCACAGCTTGACCCGGGCACGGACTATTTATGTTGCTGTTGTTACCTATGAACAAATGTTCATGTCAGGTGACACAATGTTACCTATGAACAAATGTTCATGTCAGGTGGTGTAATGTTGTCTTCCATCTTATACCGTCCTTACAATGGAAAGTAAGCTTTTGGAATGTATTTTGTGTCTATTGTTGGCTGTTAACTGACTCGCCAGGAGATCATCAACCAGCGAGGCTGATTGAGCCACATTTCCACTCAATTCCACTTTAATTGCATCTCCTAATGGACTTCCTCATTGGCTAATTAGCAATCAGAGATGTTGTATTAGTTTCCTTCCGGCGCTCGATCATCTGCCACACCAAAGAATCCATTGGGAAAACGGGTCATTGGAAGAAAGCATGGGATTTATTATATTTTTTTTACTTCAAAGTCCAGCCATCGGCAGCACTCGTGCGCCTTCCCAGACTCTACGACCACTATCATGCACCTAGCCATATAGTGAACCTAGCACCGCCATGCTTGGCTATAGGCAAGGTACAGTTTCATTTGTTGGAATTCATGTTTCCCTCGCAATGCGCCGGCAGCACTCGTGCGCCTTCCCAGAATGTGGCCCGACTACTACCAAGCTCGACTGCAGGCGAGGCACAATTGCAGTATCGCGTTACTCGCGTTTGTTGGAATTAATTCCCCCCCCCCCCGCCCCTAATGAACTGCAGATCCTCACAGTGCCAGCAGCACTCGTGCAGCTTCCGAGATTATCATCCTACGACCGCCATGCTTGGCTTTAGGCAAGGCACAATTACAGTATCTTGATACTTACTTTTGTTAGAATTCGTGATTCCTTCTCAATCAACTGCTGCCCGCAATGCCGGCAGCACTCGTGCACCTTCCAAAACTGACCCTACCACCACCAATGCTTGTTTATAGACAAGGCACAATTGCAGTATCTTGATCCTCACTCTTGGTGGAATTCATGTTTCCCTCTCAATGAACTCCTGCCCTCACTGCCGGCAGCACTCGTGCGCCTTCCCAGACCCTACAACCACTATCATGCACCTACCCATATAGTGACCCTAGCACCGCCATGCTTGGCTATAGGCAAGGCACAGTTTCAGTATCTTGCTACCCGCTTTTGTTGGAATTCATGTTTCCCTCGCAATGCGCCGGCAGCACTCGTGCGCCTTCCCAGACTGTGGCCCGACTACCACCAAGCTCGACTGCAGGCGAGGCAGAATTGCAGTATCGCGATACTCGCGTTTGTTGGAATTAACCCCCCCCCCCCCCCCCCCCAATGAACTGCAGATCCTCACAGTGCCAGCAGCACTCGTGCAGCTTCCGAGATTATCAACCTACGACCACCATGCTTGGCTTTAGGCAAGGCACAATTGCAATATCTTGATACTTACTTTTGTTGGAATTCATGTTTCCACCTCAATCAACTACTCCCCCCAATGCCGGCAGCACTCGTGCACCTTCCCAGACTGACCCTACCACCATCATGCTTGTTTGTAGAAAAGGCACAATTGCAGTATCTTGATCCTCACTCTTGTTGGAATTCATGTTTCCCTCTCAATGAACTCCTGCCCCCACTGCTGGCAGCACTCGTGCGCCTTCCCAGACTATGACCCTACGACCACTATCATGCGTCTACCCATATAGTGACCCTAGCATTGCCATGCTTGGCTATAAGCAAGGCACAGTTTCAGTATCTTGCTCTTCGTGTTTGTTGGAATTTATGTCCTCTCAATGTACCGCAGCTCCTCACTATGACAGCAGCACTCGTGTAGATTCAGAGACTGTGAACCTACGACCACCATGTTTGGCTGTAGGCAAGGAACAATCGCAGTACCTTGATACTCGCTTTTGTTGAAATTCATGTTTCCCTCTCGGTGAACCGCTGCACCCACTGCCGGCAGCACTCGTGCGCCTTCCTAGATTGTGACGCTACCACCACCATGCTCGACTGCAGGCGAGGAACAAGTTTAGTATCTTGCCACTCACTTCTGTTGGAAATCATGTACCTCGCTCAGTGAACTGCATCTCCTCAGAGTGCCAGCAGCACTCGTGCAGCTTCACAGATTGTGACACTCATGCGGCCCAGTGAGTAGCAAGTTAATTCCGTCTTTCCGACAGTCAAGCATGGTGGTAGTGTCGGAAAGACACTCATTGAGGCGAAAGATGAATTCCAACATGTACTGTGACATTGTGAATAATGACAAAATGTTGTCTTTCCTCGAGTCCAAAATCTAGGAAGCTGCACGAGTGCTGCCGACACGCTGAGGAGCTGCAGTTCATTGACAGGAAACCATTAATTCCAACAAAAGCGAGTAGCAAGATTCTGCAAGTGTGCCTTGCATACAGCTAAGCATGGCAGCGGTAGGGTCACAGTCTGGGAAGGTGCACGAGTGCTGCTGGCACTGGGGGCAGCAGTTCATTGAGAGGGAAACATGAATTTCAACAAAATCGAGTAGCAAGATACTGAAATTGTGCTTTGCCTACAGCCAAGCATTATGGTGGTAGAACTCACATTTTTTGAAGGCGCACGAGTGCTGCCGCTAGTGGGGACAGCAGTTCATTGAAAGGGGAACATGAATTCCAACAAAAGCGAGTATCAAGGTACTGCAATTGTGCCTTGCCTACAGCCAAGCATGGTGGGGGTACGGTCACAGTCTGGGAGGGCGCACGAGTGCTCCCAGCACTGAGAGGAGCTGCAGTTCATTGAGAGGGTAACATGAATTCCAACAAAATCGAGTAGCAAGACACTGAAATTGTGCTTTGCCTACAGCCAAGCCCGATGGTGGTAGAACTCACATTTTTTGAAGGCGCACGAGTGCTGCCGGTAGTGGGGACAGCAGTTCATTGAAAGGGGAACATGAATCCCAACAAAAGTGAGTAGCAAAAGACTGCAAATTTTCCCTTGGCTACAACCAAGCATGGTGGTGGTAAGGTCACAGTCTGGAAAGGTGCACGAGTGCTGCTGGCACTGGGGGCAGCAGTTCATTGAGAGGGAAACATGAATTCCAACAAAATCGAGTAGCAAGATTCTGAAATTGTGCTTTGCCTACAGCCAAGCATGAAGGTAGTAGAAGTCACAGTCTTTGAAGGCGCACGAGTGCTGCCGGTAGTGGGGACAGCAGTTCATTGAAAGGGATATATGAATTGTAACAAAAGCGAGTATCAAGGTACTGCAATTGTGCTTTGCCTACAGCCAAGCATGGTGGGGGTACGGTTACAGTCTGGGATGGCGCACGAGTGCTCCTGGCACTATGAAGAGTGCGGTTCATTGAGAGGGAAACTATGAATTCGAACAAAAACGATTATCAAGATACTGTATTTTTGTGTCTTGCCTACAGCCAAGCATGGTGGTAGACGTCACAGTCTTTAAAGGCGCACGAGTGCTGCCGGTAGTGGGGACAGGGAAACATGAATTCCAACAAAAGCGAGTATCAAGGTACTGCAATTGTGCCTTGCCTACAGCCAAGCATGATGATGGTAGACGTCACAGTCTTTAAAGGCGCACGAGTGCTGCCGGTAGTGGGGACAGCAGTTCATTGAAAGGGATATATGAATTGTAACAAAAGCGAGTATCAAGGTACTGCAATTGTGCTTTGCCTACAGCCAAGCATGGTGGGGGTACGGTTACAGTCTGGGATGGCGCACGAGTGCTCCTGGCACTATGAAGAGCGCGGTTCATTGAGAGGGAAACTATGAATTCGAACAAAAACGAGTATCAAGATACTCTATTTTTGTGTCTTGCCTACAGCCAAGCATGATGGTAGACGTCACAGTCTTTAAAGGCGCACGAGTGCTGCCGGTAGTGGGGACAGCAGTTCATTGTAAGGGAAACATGAATTCCAACAAAAGCGAGTATCGAGGTACTGCAATTGTGCCTTGCCTACAGCCAAGCATGATGATGGTAGACGTCACAGTCTTTAAAGGCGCACGAGTGCTGCCGGTAGTGGGGACAGCAGTTCATTGAAAGGGAAACATGAATTACAACAAAAGCGAGTATCAAGGTACTGCAATTGTGGCTTACCTACAGCCAAGCATGGTGGGGGTACGGTCACAGTCTGGGAGGGCGCACGAGTGCTCCTGAGGAGAGGCGGTTCACTGAGAGGGAAACTATGAATTCTAACAAAAACGAGTATCAAAGTGCTGTAATTGTCATTTGCCTACAGCCAAGCATGATGATGGTAGACGTCACAGTCTTTAAAGGCGCACGAGTGCTGCCGGTAGTGGGGACAGCAGTTCATTGAAAGGGAAACATGAATTTCAACAAAAGCGAGTATCAAGGTACTGCAATTGTGCCTTGCCTACAGCCAAGCATGGTGGGGGTACGGTCACAGTCTGGGAGGGCGCATGAGTGCTCCTGAGGAGAGGCGGTTCACTGAGAGGGAAACTATGAATTCTAACAAAAACGAGTATCAAAGTACTGTAATTGTCATTTGCCTACAGCCAAGCATGATGGCGGTAGGGTCACGAG
This sequence comes from Entelurus aequoreus, assembly GCF_033978785.1. Taxonomy (NCBI): domain Eukaryota; kingdom Metazoa; phylum Chordata; class Actinopteri; order Syngnathiformes; family Syngnathidae; genus Entelurus; species Entelurus aequoreus. The sequence continues at coordinate 8,433,485 of NC_084737.1, read as the reverse complement.
TGCCATTTGAGGCGCACGAGTGCCGCAAAAGCGAGTACCAAGATACTGCAACGGTGCCTAGATTCACTGATACAAAGACTAAGAACACAATCATTGTGCTCACTTGTTGACACAATAATGCTCAGCGTTTTCATTCATTCCACACCGCGACACAAGCTGTACACGGACTTCTCTAATGCGAGCCGAGCAAGACGTA
>NC_084737.1:8425789-8430789 GCF_033978785.1 Entelurus aequoreus | reverse complement strand
CATACATGTACACACACACACACTGTATATACATACATACATGTACACACACACTGTATATACATACATGTACACACATACTGTATATACATACATACATGTACACACACACTGTATATACATACATACATGTACACACACTGTATATACATACATGTACACACATACTGTATATGCATGCATACATGTACACACATACTGTATATACATACATACATGTACACACACACTGTATATACATACATACATGTACACACACACTGTATATACATACATACATACATGTACACACATACTGTATATGCATACATACATGTACACACACACTGTATATACATACATACATACATACATGTACACACATACTGTATATACATACATACATGTACACACACACTGTATATACATACATACATGTACACACACACTGTATATACATACATACATACATACATGTACACACATATTGTATATACATACATACATGTACACACACACTGTATATACATACATACATACATACATGTACACACATATTGTATATACATACATACATGTACACACACACTGTATATACATACATACATGTACACACATACTGTATATACATACATACATGTACACACACACTGTATATACATACATACATACATACATGTACACACATACTGTATATACATACATACATACATGTACACACATACTGTATATACATACATACATGTACACACACACACTGTATATACATACATACATGTACACACACACTGTATATACATACATACATACATGTACACACACTGTATATGCATACAAACATGTACACACACACTGTAAATACATACATACATACATGTACACACATACTGTATATACATACATACATGTACACACACACTGTATATGCATACATACATGTACACACATACTGTATATACATACATACATGTACACACACACTGTATATACATACATACATACATGTACACACATACTGTATATGCATACATACATGTACACACACACTGTATATACATACATACATACATGTACACACATACTGTATATACATACATACATGTACACACACACTGTATATACATACATACATACATACATACATGTACACACACTGTATATGCATACATACATGTACACACACACTGTAAATACATACATACATACATGTACACACATACTGTATATACATACATACATGTACACACACACTGTATATGCATACATACATGTACACACATACTGTATATACATACATACATGTACACACACACTGTATATACATACATACATACATGTACACACATACTGTATATGCATACATACATGTACACACACACTGTATATACATACATACATACATGTACACACATACTGTATATACATACATACATGTACACACACACTGTATATACATACATACATACATGTACACACATATTGTATATACATACATACATGTACACACACACTGTATATACATACATACATGTACACACACACTGTATATACATACATACATGTACACACACACACACATGTACACACACCCTGTATATACATACATACAGTACATGTACACACATACTGTATATACATACATACATGTACACACACACTGTATATACATACATACATACATGTACACACATACTGTATATACATACATACATGTACACACACACTGTATATACATACATACATGTACACACACACATACATGTACACACACACTGTATATACATACACACATGTACACACACACTGTATATACATACATACAGTACATGTACACACAGTTCCATTGGCAGGAAAACAGGCCCAGAGCATAATACTACCACCACCATGCTTGACAGTAGGCATGGTGTTCCTGGGATTAAAGGCCTCACCTTTTCTCCTCCAAACATATTTCTGGGTATTGTGGCCAAACAGCTCCATTTTTGTTTCATGTGACCACAGAACTTTCCTCCAGAAGGTCTTATCTTTGTCCATGTGATGTGAGATGAAACAAATTTGGAGCTGTTTGGCCACAATACCCAGCAGCCGATAGAAAAATGCAAAAGTAGTTGAAGAAGGTTGTTGGTGTTTTCATCAAAGTCGGTATAAAGCGTGTCACGTGACGTAAACGCTCAAATGTGTTGCATTCAGGAATAAGGTCGCCGTCCAAAACAAAGTCAAACAGGCCGCTTGATGAAAACACTCAACGTTGCCTTCCAGGGGCCAATTTAAAGGCTGCGTGGCTTCCAGAGGCGCAGCATTATTCAGGCGGGGTAATTGTACGGGAGCGTCGCCAGCTGACACTAACACGGCGAGGACTGATGGCCATGTGTCCCACTCACATCCTTCCACACACCCCGAAAAAAACCTATTCCCGCTCGGTCTCGTTAGAAGTGTTAGCTCATTGCAAATAACGCTAATAAGATGGTGGGATGAATAAGTGGAGTGGCTTTAACGCGTAAACAAAGTCATACATCACACATACAGTGGTGGTCAAAAGTGTACGTACACTTGTAAAGAACATCATGTCATGGCTGTCTTTTGAGTTTACAATCATTTCTACAACTCTTATTTTTTTGTGATTGGAGCACATACTTGTTGGTCACAAAAAACATTCATGAAGTTTGCTTCTTTCATTAATTTATTATGGGTCTTGTCAGGTTCAAACGCTGATGACATCTACAAACCCCGTTTCCATATGAGTTGGGAAATGGTGTTAGATGTAAATATAAACGGAATATAATAATTTGCAAATCCTTTTCAAGCCATATTCAGTTGAATATGCTACAAAGACAACATATTTGATGTTTAAACTCAAACTTTATTTTTTTTTTGCAAATAATAACTAACTTAGAATTTCATGGCTGCAGCACGTGCCAAAGTAGTTGGGAAAGGGCATGTTCACCACTGTGTTACATGGCCTTTCCTTTTAACAACACTCAGTAAAGGTTTGGGAACTGAGGAGACACATTTTTGAAGCTTCTCAGGTGGAATTCTTTCCCATTCTTGCTTGATGTACAGCTTAAGTTGTTCAACAGTCCGGGGGTCTCCCTTGTGCTATTTTAGGCTTCATAATGCGCCACACATTTTCAATGGGAGACAGGTCTGGACTACAGGCAGGCCAGTCTAGTACCCGCACTCTTTTACTATGAAGCCACGCTGATGTAACACGTGGCTCGGCATTGTCTTGCTGAAATAAGCAGGGGCGTCCATGGTAACGTTGCTTGGATGGCAACATATGTTGCTCCAAAACCTGTATGTACCTTTCAGCATTAATGGTGCCTTTACAGATGTGTAAGTTACCCATGTCTTGGCCACTAATACACCCCCATACCATCACTCATGCTGGCTTTTACACTTTGCGCCTATAACAATCGTCCACAGTTTCCAAAAACAATTTGAAATGTGGACTCGTCAGACCACAGAACACTTTTCCACTTTGTATCAGTCCATCTTAGATGAGCTCAGGCCCAGCGAAGCCGACAGCGTTTCTGGGTGTTGTTGATAAAACGGTTTTCGCCTTGCATAGGAGAGTTTTAACTTGCACTTACAGATGTAGCGACCAACTGTAGTTACTGACAGTGGGTTTCTGAAGTGTTCCTGAGCCCATGTGGTGATATCCTTCACACACTGATGTGGCTTGTTGATGCAGTACAGCCTGAGGGATGGAAGGTCACGGGCTTAGCTGCTTACGTGCAGTGATTTCTCCAGATTCTCTGAACCCTTTGATGATATTACGTAGCGTAGATGGTGAAATCCCTAAATTCCTTGCAATACCTGGTTGAGAAAGGTTTTTCTTAAACTGTTCAACAATTTGCTCAGGGATTTGTTGACAAAGTGGTGACCCTCGCCCCATCCTTGTTTGTGAACGACTGAGCATTTCATGGAATCTACTTTTATACCCAATCATGGCACCCACCTGTTCCCAATTTGCTTGTTCACCTGTGGGATGTTCCAAATAAGTGTTTGGTGAGCATTCCTCAACTTTATCAGTATTTATTGCCACCTTTCCCAACTTCTTTGTCACGTGTTGCTGGCATCAAATTCTAAAGTTAATGATTATTTGCAAAAAAAAAAAAAAATTGTATCAGTTTAAACATCAAATATGTTGTCTTTGTAGCATATTCAACTGAATATGGCTTGAAAAGGATTTGCAAATCATTGTATTCCGTTTACATTTACATCTAACACCATTTCCCAACTCATATGGAAACGGGGTTTGTATTAAACAAGACAAGAGGCAAAGAATTAAACAGAGACAGAATTCAATTTGGACTCAATATATTGAGGAGAGTCGCTCGTACAATCTCCAGCACGCTCTGCCAAAAGATTGCATGCCTCCTTCTTTTATTTTGGACCCTCCCCGACCACATGGCCACGGCGGTTTCCAAAGGACAAAGGTCGCAAAAAGTTCACAGAAAAGGTCGTAAACCATTCACAGAAAAGGTCAGTTCAAAAGGAGTCCGTAAAATAGTTCAAAAAGAGGTCCATAAAATAGTTCAAAAAGAGTTCGTCTGAAAATTGGGCAGATCCCGTCATCTCTCCCCTTTGAAGTCCTTGGGGCAGAACAACATCCTTCCGTTGATTACCATACATGAGAGAAAACAGAACACCCTTCATGTGGCTCTCCCCCTTACACAGTGGAGTTTTACCAGCCTTACTCTTGGTAGGCCTCAAAGACAGCTTTTGTCTTCTTACTTGACAGAACTCAATGTCACACAAAGTTACATTACAAACAATTATTCTAACAGTCTACCAAAAATGTTAACAAATGTGCTGGGTCAAAGGTATACGTACAGCAATGTTAATATTTGCTTCCATGTCCCTTGGCAAGTTTACCTGCAACAAGGCGCTTTTGGTAGCCATCCACAAGCTTCTGCTTGACCACTAAATTGCTGCAGTTCAGCTAAATGTGTTGCTTTTCTGACATGGATTTGTTTCTTCAGCATTGTCCACACCTTTAAGTCAGGACTTTGAGATGCAAC
>NC_084737.1:8405789-8420789 GCF_033978785.1 Entelurus aequoreus | reverse complement strand
CGGACTGTTCTAGGGTGAAAGTGTAAAAGGCAGCATGTGTGATGGTATGGGGGTGTATTAGTGGCCAAAGCATGGGTAACTTACACATCTGTGAAGGCACCATTAATGCTGAAAGGTACATACAGCTTTTGGAGCAACATATGTTGCCATCCAAGCAATGTTATCATGGACGCCCCTGCTTATTTCAGCAAGACAATGCCAAGCCACGTGTTACAACAGCGTGGCTTCATAGTCAAATAAAATGTGTGGCACATTATGAAGGTTAAAATATGAGAAGGGAGACTGTTGAACAACTTAAGCTGTACATCAAGCAAGAATGGGAAAGAATTCCACTTCAAAAATGTGTCTCCTCAGTTCCCAAACCTTTACTGAGTGTTGTTAAAAGGAAAGGCCATGTAACACACTGGTAAAAATGCCCTTTTTTGCAATGTGTTGCTGCCATTAAATTGTAAGTTCATGATTATTTGCAGAAAAAAACGAAGTTTCTCAGTGTGAACATGAAATATCTTGTCTTTGCAGTCTATTCAATTGAATATAAGTTGAAAAGGTTTAGTTGTATTCTCTTTTTATTGACCATTTACACAACGTGACAACTTCACTGCTTTTGGGGGTTTGTACTCCTGCGATACTTGAAGAATATTTTGAAGGACACAATATGGAGCAGTCAGAATGTTCTCATGTCTGATAGCAAGGTTCAATATTAGATCATAAATAAAATAAAGCGCAGTCAATATTTGAGTGTCAGAGGGAAGAAATCCTCTTATCAAGTGGAGCAATATTAACACAAGGCTGTTGGCAAACACACGGGGCCAGCCAAGGCGTGTAAGAGGATCACCAAGACAAAAAAAAATGGCGGTTATTGTCAGTTGGGATGTTCCTTTTCAAGTTGTGACAATAATCCGTGTGTCCACTAGTAGGAGATATGAACTTTGAGGATGAATTGACTTATTTCAATCAGATCCACTTATCTTGAGTCTTGTGTAGCGCCACTCTGTCGGAGTGTGCGCACGTCAGGAGCATCCCTCGCCGCCATCTTAATTAGCTTCCACTCTCCGCCGGCTGAATAAATCTCAAGGACAATATGTGGGATTAATGCATTTATTTACCGCCGAGTCTTCATCTCGCAAATTGATCTCCGCAAGAAGCCACTCATACGTGTTCGTCTTTGGCCTTGGAATGGATGCCAGACCACGTGATCCAGCTTCACAGTTGAAAACTGAGAACTGGATGATATATATTTATATGCATATTTATAATTATATGCATATTTAAATGTATATTTATCTGTATTTATATGTATGTATATGTATATTTATCTGTATTAATATGTATATACTGTATATATGTATTTATATGTATTTAAATGTATTTATATGTATATTTATATATATATGTATTTAAACGTATTTATATGTGTATATACAGTATATATATATATATATGTATTTAAATGTATTTATATGTATTTATAATTATATGTATATTTAAATGTATATATAAACATATTTATATGTGTATATACAGTATATATATATATATATATATATATATATATATATATATATATATATATATATATATATATATATATATATATACAGTATACATATATATATATATATATATATATATATATATATATATATATATATATATATATATATATATATATGTATATATATATATATATGTATTTAAATGTATTTATAATTATATGTATATTTAAATGTATATTTATCTGTATTTATATGTATGTATATGTATATTTATCTGTATTTATAGGTATGTATATGTATAAACTGTATATATGTATTTAAATGTATGTATATGTATATTTATATGTATTTATAATTATATGTATATGTATCTGTATGTATATGTATATTTATAGGTATTTATATGTATAAACTGTATATACGTATTTAAATGTATGTATATGTATATTTATATGTATTTATAATTATATGTATCTGTATGTATATGTATTTTTATATGTATTTATATGTATATTTATATGTATATTTATATGTGTATATATATATATATATATATATATATATATACACATATATATGTAATTAAATGTATTTATATGTATATTTATATGTATATATATATATATATATGTATTTTCATATGTATATATATATATATATATATATATATATATATATATATATATATATATATATATATTTATAACATAGCTGTTGGAGGAAGTCAATACGTCCTTCCAATGTGCCTAACATCCATCACTTCATTTAACGTGGCCTCACCATGTCATCCAGTGTAGTCCACCAAGTCATTTAACGTGGTCCGTCACTTCATTTAATGTGGTCCAACCACGTTATTTAATGTGGCCCCGCCATATCATTCAACGTGGTCCACCAAGTCATTTAACGTGGTCTGCCACATCGTTTAAGCTGCCCCGCCATATCATTCAACGTGGTCCACCAAGTCATTTAATGTGGTCTACCACATCCTTTAAAATGGCCTGCCATGTCATTCAACTAAGTCAATGAATGTGGTCCATCAGATCATTTAATGTGGCCCCGGCATATCATTCAATGCGGTCCACCAAGTCAATTAAAGTGGTCCGTCAAGTCATTTAAGGTGGCCCCACCATTCAATGTGGTCCAATATATACTAATCAAATATACTGCAAAAGAATGGACTCATAAAAAATGATGCAAAATACATTTACATACAATGACTCAGTGCTAAAATAAACACATTCTAACTAAGTTGATGAATATTAGTAATATACATGTTTAAATAAACTTTCAATAAAATGTAAGGGGAAATTAAAATACAGCTTCATCACTTTAGTCATAATTTTTGCCCTTGAGAAACTTCTCTATGACTTTAGCTCCAGACTTCCTCTCTTTGATATTGTCATTACTGCCACAAGTGGTGGAAAAGTGTATTACTACTGAGTAGCGCTGTGGCCCACACGGAAACAGATATTTTGTTTGTGGGCCCTTTAAGAAAGACTGCGTTAAAATACCCTAAGAGCACCATGCTTGTGATGTCACCGGCAATAGACGAGTACAAAGTCTTTAAAGTGCAGGAATAATTGCGGCCCTATGCTAATACAGCAGTCCTCCCACTGACTGTGACTATGGTAACGGCGCCCAGTGGGAGCAAATTAAATAAAGAGCTTGAGGAAAAAGAGTCATGTGATACTTTGTGCAGGAATTAGATGATGGAAATTGCCTCCTTCGCATGTTCAAATTCCCGTGCCTTTGAAAGGACTCCTGCGTGGCCCCGCCGCCTTTGATGCCTTCAAGTAGATCAATGGAACAAGACAAGAAAGAGGAAGCGTTTGGCAGTGCCGCCGTTTTACCCCCGGAGCGAGATGGCAGTCGGGCAGGCCGACGGGACGCCAGGCGGGACGCCGGCATGGCGGAGGGGCGGGGGGGTAATCGGCGCCACAAAGTCCTTTATCTCTATTCTTCCACGCTTTGATTTGTGTTGACCACAATCAACTTGGGGGATGCTGATGGATCTTTTTTTTTTAATATATGTATATATATATATTTATTTCCACTTTGCTGTGAAGTCAGATATGAGAAGTTGCCCCGCAGCTTTGATCGTGGGACGGAAGTTATTATCGCTTCCTCTCAGAGCGTCTACAAGGGGTCACATGACGCGTGTAATATTCATGACATCATCATATAAATACATGCAAGCATTATGACCGTCTGGCTAGACAAAAATGTGATTTATTGTGTACTTTAAACTAGGGCTGCAACAACTAATCGATTATTAAAATAGTTGCCGATTAATTTAATCCTCGATTCGTTGGATCTATGCTATGCGCATGTGCAGTGGTTTGTTTGTTTTTTATTTTTTTTACTAAACCTTTATTTATAAACTGCAACATGTACAAAAAGCTGAGAAACAATAATCAAAATAAGTATGGTGCCAGTATGCTGTTTTTTTTCCAATAAAATACTGGATAGGATAGAAATGTAGTCTGTCTCTTTTATCCGATTATTAATCGATTAATCGAAGTAATAATCGACAGATTAATCGATCATCAAATTAATCGTTAGTTGCAGCCCTACTTTAAACTAGCCTACAAGGTGTGCTATTATTTGTTTCTTTTTGCAAAACCCCCAAAAGCAGTGAAGTTGTCACGTTGTGTAAATGGTAAATAAAAAGAAAATACAACAAATCCTTTTCAACTTATATTCAATTGAATAGACTGCAAAGACAAGATATTTCATGTTCACACTGAGAAACTTCATTTTTTTGTGCAAACAATCATGAACTTAGAATTTAATGGCAGCAAAAAAGTTGTCAGAGGGGCATTTTTACCAGTGTGTTACGTGGCCTTTCCTTTTAACAACACTCAGTAAAGGTTTGGGAACTGAGGAGACACATTTTTGAAGTGGAATTCTTTCCCATTCTTGCTTGATGTACAGCTTAAGTTGTTCAACTGTACATTGTCCCTTCTCATATTTTAGCCTTCAACATTTTCAATGGGAGACAAGTCTGGACTACAGGCAGGCCAGTCTAGTACCCGCACTCTTTTACTATGAAGCCACGCTGTTGTAACACGTGGCTTGGCATTGTCTTGCTGAAATGTGTGTGTATGTATATATATATATATATATATATATATATATATATATATATATATATATATATATATATATATATATATATATATATACATATATATATATATATATATATATGTATATATATGTATGTATACGTATATGTATATATGTATGTATGTATATATGTATGTATGTTTATATGTGTATATATATGTGTATTAGAGATGTCCGACAATATCGGCCAGCCGATATTATCGGCCGATATATGCGTTAAAATGTAATATCGGAAATTATCGGTATCGGTTTTTTTTTTATCGGTATCGTTTTTTGTTTTTTTGTTGTTGTTTTTTTTATTAAATCAACATAAAAAACACAAGATACACTTACAATTAGTGCACCAACCCAAAAAACGTCCCTCCCCCATTTACACTCATTCACACAAAAGGGTTGTTTCTTTCTGTTATTAATATTCTGGTAGGTTCCTACATTATATATCAATATATATCGATACAGTCTGCAAGGGATACAGTCCGTAAGCACACATGATTGTGCGTGCTGCTGCTCCACTAATAGTACTAACCTTTAACAGTTAATTTTACTAATTTTCATTCATTACTAGTTTCTATGTAACTGTTTTTATATTGTTTTACTTTCTTTTTTATTCAAGAAAATGTTTTTAATTTATTTATCTTATTTTACAATTTTTTTTAAAAAGTACCTTATCTTCACCATACCTGGTTGTCCAAATTAGACATAATAATGTGTTAATTCCACGACTGTATACATCGGTTGATATCGGTATCGGTTGATATCGGTATCGGTAATTAAAGAGTTGGACAATATCGGAATATTGGATATCGGCAAAAAGCCATTATCGGACATCCCTAATGTGTATATATATCTATGTATATATATGTGTGTATATATGTGTATATATGTATATGTATATATGTATGTATATATATGTATGTATATATGTACGTATATATATATATGTGTATACATCTATGTATATATATATATATATGTGTATATATATATATATATATGTAAATGTATACTGTATATATATGTGTATCTATATGTGTGTGTATATATATACATACATATATATACACATACTGTATATATATATACATAGATGTATATATGTATTTTTTTAATTCCACCTCAATCTGTACACTGCTGCTGGAATTTAAATTTAAATTTTCCTGAGGGAACTCTCCTGAAGGACTCAATAAAGTACTATCTATCTATCTATATATATTAGGGCAGTTAAGTGATTTAAATTTTTTAAAAATCTGATTAATCACACTCTTAACCTGTGATTAATCATGATTAATCACCGGTATATGATATGCTTGCATGAATACAATTTGCTGAAGAGTATATATATATATATATATATATATATATATATATATATATATATATATATATATATATATATATATATATATATATATATATATATATATCCCAATATTTGGGTACAAATGCAATTTAGTTGTCACAATGTCGTACAGGAACCAATTTTTTTTTTCAACGCTTTACTGAACTGCAAGTCATTAATTTGCTCTAAACTTGGTGAAAACAAGTGTAGCAACATTTAGTTGAAATGCTCAATAAGGTTGCTTCAATCCAATGAAGAGCAGCTCAGACTAATTCCAATAAATGCAGAATAATGTGATGCATGGTTATTAGCAAACACCAACAGGATAAATGCAGAATAATGTGATGCATGGCTATTAGCAAACACCAACAGGATAAATGCAGAATAATGTGATGCATGGCTATTAGCAAACACCAACAGGATAAATGCAGAATAATGTGATGCATGGTTATTAGCAAACACCAACAGGATAAATGCAGAATAATGTGATGCATGGTTATTAGCAAACACCAACAGGATAAATGCAGAATAATGTGATGCATGGTTATTAGCAAACACCAACAGGATAAATGCAGAATAATGTGATGCATGGTTATTAGCAAACACCAACAGGATAAATGCAGAATAATGTGATGCATGGCTATTAGCAAACACCAACAGGATAAATGCAGAATAATGTGATGCATGGTTATTAGCAAACACCAACAGGATAAATGCAGAATAATGTGATGCATGGCTATTAGCAAACACCAACAGGATACATGCAGAATAATGTGATGCATGGTTATTAGCAAACACCAACAGGATAAATGCAGAATAATGTGATGCATGGTTATTAGCAAACACCAACAGGATAAATGCAGAATAATGTGATGCATGGTTATTAGCAAACACCAACAGGATAAATGCAGAATAATGTGATGCATGGTTATTAGCAAACACCAACAGGATAAATGCAGAATAATGTGATGCATGGTTATTAGCAAACACCAACAGGATACATGCAGAATAATGTGATGCATGGTTATTAGCAAACACCAACAGGATAAATGCAGAATAATGTGATGCATGGTTATTAGCAAACACCAACAGGATAAATGCAGAATAATGTGATGCATGGTTATTAGCAAACACCAACAGGATAAATGCAGAATAATGTGATGCATGGCTATTAGCAAACACCAACAGGATACTTTACTTCTTTTTAAACAATTAGTGTGTATAAATTATTCACTGGCCAGATCTCATCAGATCTCATTGTTCAAACATCGAAAACGCCATTGTCAACCCCCCCCCCCCCCCCCCCCCCGCCCCCCACATTATTGACCGCTTGTTATCTTCATCAGGATGCCAATAGTCGTTATTGCTGGTCTTGTCCTGATGTAAAATCCATCTAACATAATCCTATTCTCTTTCTGCAGGTCACCAGTTTGTTGTCATATATTTACCTTCTTATTCACACTGACATATATTTACCTTCTTATTCACACTGACATATATTTACCTTCTTATTCACACTGACATATATTTACCTTTTTATTCACACTGACATATATTTACCTTCATATTCACACTGACATATATTTACCTTCTTATTCACACTGACATATATTTACCTTCTTATTTAACACTGACATATATTTACCTTCTTATTCACACTGACATATATTTACCTTTTTATTCACACTGACAAATATTTACCTTCTTATTCACACTGACATATATTTACCTTCTTATTCACACTGACAAATATTTACCTTCTTATTCACACTGACATATATTTACCTTCTTATTCACACTGACATATATTTACCTTCTTATTCACACTGACATATATTTACCTTCTTATTCACACTGACATATATGTACCTTCTTATTTAACACTGACATATATTTACCTTCTTATTCACGCTGACACATATTTATCTTCTTATTCACACTGACACATATTTACCTTCTTATTCACACTGACACGTATTTACCTTCTTATTCACACTGTCATATATTTACCTTCTTATTCACACTGACATATATTTACCTTCTTATTCACACTGACATATATTTACCTCCTTATTCACACTGACATATATTTACCTTCTTATTCACACTGACACATATTTACCTTCTTATTCACACTGACTTATATTTACCTTCTTATTCACACTGACATATATTTACCTTCTTATTCACGCTGACATATATGTACCTTCTTATTTAACACTGACATATATTTACCTTCTTATTCACACTGACATATATTTACCTTCTTATTCACACTGGCATATATTTACCTTCTTATTCACACTGACACATATTTACCTTCTTATTCACACTGACATATATTTACCTTCTTATTCACACTGACATATATTTACCTTCTTATTCACACTGACATATATTTAACTTCTTATTCACACCAACATATATTTACCTTCTTATTTAACACTGACATATATTTACCTTCTTATTCACGCTGACACATATTTATCTTCTTATTCACACTGACACATATTTACCTTCTTATTCACACTGACACGTATTTACCTTCTTATTCACACTGTCATATATTTACCTTCTTATTCACACTGACATATATTTACCTTCTTATTCACACTGACACATATTTACCTTCTTATTCACACTGACACATATTTACCTTCTTATTCACACTGACACATATTTACCTTCTCATTCACACTGACACATATTTACCTTCTTATTCACACTGACACATATTTACCTTCTTATTCACACTGACACATATTTACCTTCTTATTCACACTGACACATATTTACCTTCTTATTCACACTGACTTATATTTACCTTCTTATTCACACTGACATATATTTACCTTCTTATTCACGCTGACATATATGTACCTTCTTATTTAACACTGACATATATTTACCTTCTTATTCACACTGACATATATTTACCTTCTTATTCACACTGACATATATTTACCTTCTTATTCACACTGACATATATTTACCTTCTTATTCACAATGACACATATTTACCTTCTTATTCACACTGACACATATTTACCTTTTCATTCACACTGACATATATTTACCTTCTTATTCACACTGACATATATTTCCCTTCTTATTCACACTGACACATATTTATCTTCTTATTCACACTGACATATTTACCTTCTTATTCACACTGACACATATTTACCTTCTTATTCACACTGACACATATGTACCTTCTTATTCACACTGACATATATTTACCTTCTTATTCACACTGACATATATTTACCTTCTTATTCACACTGACATATATTTACCTTGATATTCACGCTGACACATATTTATCTTCTTATTCACACTGACATATATTTATCTTCGTATTCACACTGACATATATTTATCTTCTTATTCACACTGACATATATTTACCTTCTTATTCACAATGACACATATTTACCTTCTTATTCACACTGACACATATTTACCTTCTTATTCACACTGACACATATTTACCTTCTTATTCATACTGACATATATTTACCTTCATATTCACACTGACATATATTTACCTTCTTATTCACACTGACATATATTTACCTTCTTATTCACACTGACACATATTTACCTTCTTATTCACACTGACACATATTTATCTTCTTATTCACACTGACATATATTTACCTTCTTATTCACACCGACATATATGTACCTTCTTATTTAACACTGACATATATTTACCTTCTTATTCACACTGACATATATTTACCTTCTCATTCACACTGACACATATTTACCTTCTTATTCACACTGACATATATTTACCTTCTTATTCACACTGACATATATTTACCTTCATATTCACACTGACATATATTTACCTTCTTATTCACACTGACATATATGTACCTTCTTATTTAACACTGACATATATTTACCTTCTTATTCACACTGACATATATTTGCCTTCTTATTCACACTGACATATATTTGCCTTCTTATTCACACTGACATATATTTACCTTCTTATTCACGCTGACATATATGTACCTTCTTATTTAACACTGACATATATTTACCTTCTTATTCACACTGACATATATGTACCTTCTTATTTAACACTGACATATATTTACCTTCTTATTCACACTGACATATATTTACCTTCTTATTCACACTGACATATATTTACCTTCTTATTCACGCTGACATACAGTATATGTACCTTCTTATTCACACTGACATATATTTACCTTCTTATTCACACTGACATATATTTACCTTCTTATTCAGACTGACATATATTTACCTTCTTATTCACACTGACATATATTTACCTTCTTATTCACACCGACATATATTTACCTTCTTATTCACACTGACATATATTTACCTTCTTATTCACACAATTGAATACAAGTTGGCAACTTCACTGCTCTTACGGTGCACTTTGAGCACGACCCACAGGGGGCGCCACAAACGTCAGTCGTACTTGCAAACTGAGACGAGTGGTGTGGAAACAGACGTGTCTGAGAAGCACAGGGAGGAATGAGCTCTCCAACATGAAAAGGTGGAGGAACAAAACAGACTAATAGGCGCATTAAAGCGTGTACACATCTCCGGCAATAACAGATCACAACATCTCCTCTTCATAGTTGATGATAACTTGGTGTGTTAGAGGGAGATGACACCCAGTGATTGTTACTGTGATAACGAGGCCGTTAGCGGTAAATATTGATGAGTTTTCCCCAGCGGGAGGTTTGATCTTCAAGTGACTTTGAAGCCGCAGAGGAAAACGTGTTTGCTATTCCGCCAGCGCGCGCTCACCTGACAGTAACAAGCCCTTGACGGCAAACAAATCTTTGACAAGTCCCTTCTCCTGGCTCTTTTTTATAGATAGTCTTAAGACTTTAATCCGGAGCCTGTGACAGACTCATCCTCAGTCAATAGGCTAAAGAGAAGCCCGTGGACGCGCTTTTCCCCCCGCCGCCGACTTCAGGGAACATGCTCGGCATCTCAAACGGGGGCTCGCCTCGGATGGAGGGTATGGATCCATGTTTTTTTAATAAGCCTCCGGCCTTTCACTTCTGTGGCATCTGCACTTTTCAAAAGTATTTTATTTTTATATTTGAGAATTAGGGTTGTGCCGATACAAATTTCGATACTTTTCTAAATAAAGGGGACCACAAATAATGTCATTATTAGCTTTATTTGAACAAATACATGACACATATGTTTATTATTGCAATTTAGTCCTTAAATAAAATGTTGAACATACTAGACAACTTGTCTTTTAGTAGTAAGTAAACAAACAAAGACTCCTAATTAGTCTATGCAGTAACATATTGTGTCATTTATACACCTATTATTTTGTACACATTATAAAAGGACAAGTGTGGAGAGTGTTTTAAATATTTTCCCATAATGCACTCTCATGGATTTAAATGAGTGTATTTAAAAAAAAATGTCTATGGTGTTTGGATATTTTTCAAAATATCCACAACTTTCACACGTATCCACAATTTTGCTTTTTTTTTTTTGCACCATGACTAGGGAAGGTTGTTTGGATTGTGTCTAGTGTTGTCCTGATACCAATAGTTTGATTGATTGAAACTTGTATTAGTAGATTGCACAGTACAGTACATATTCCGTACAATTGACCACTAAATGGTAACACCCAAATAAGTTTTTCCACTTGTTTAAGTCGGGGTCCACTTTAATCAATTCATGGTACCGGTACTGGTACCAAAAATGTATTTCGATACTTTTCGGTACTTTTCTTGATAAAGGGGACCACAAAAATTTTCATTACTGTCTTTATTTGAACAAAAAATCTTATTGTACATGAAACATATGTTTATTATTGCAATGTAGTCCTTAAATAAAATTGTGAACATACTAGACAACTTGTCTTTTAGTAGTAAGTAAACAAACAAAGACTCCTAATTAGTCTATGCAGTAACATATTGTGTCATTTATACACCTATTATTTTGTACACATTATAAAGGACAAGTGTGGAGAGTGTTTTGCATTTGTTCCCATCATGCACTTTCATGGATTTAAATGAGTGAAATTTAGCTTTTTTTCTTTTTTTGGACCATGACTAGGGAAGGTTGTTTGGATTGTGTCTAGTGTTGTCCCGATACCAATAGTTTGGTACCGGAACCAAAATGTATTTCGATACTTTTCGGTACTTTTCTTGATAAAGGGGACCACAAAAAATGTCACTACTGTCTTTATTTGAAAAAAAAATCTTATGGTACATGAAACATATGTTTATTATTGCAATTTAGTCCTTAAATAAAATAGTGAACATACTAGACAACTTGTCTTTTAGTAGTAAGTTAACAAAAAAAGACTCCTAATTACTATGTTACTCCTAATGCAGTAACATATTGTGTCATTTACCATTCTATTATTTTGTCAACATTACAAAGGACAAGCTGTCAAATTCCAAATGAGCTAATATTTGCAAAAAATAACAAAGTTTACCAGTTCCAACGTTAAATATCTCGTCTTTGCAGTCTATTCAATTGAATATAAGTTGCTTTGGGGTTTTGTCCAATTATTTGACAGTATTTGTGTATAGGGATGTATACAGAGTACCATATTTTTTGGTAGCGGTTCCTAATTGGGTCGGTCCATGAGGACTGTGAAGATTCTGGACTAATGTTACTGCTATCTGTATTTTTTGTTCCAGCTGACTGACAGCTAAAAAGTTGAAAAATATTAATCGATTTAGAATTGGGGTAAATATTTTTTTGTGTGCACCCCTTTTATACTGTACTGCTGAACAAGCTGTACGCTGACTACTTTAAGTTGGCTTTCTGAAGTGTTGTCCCCTGACAAGATACACCATCATCAAAAGGCTTGCTAAATTGTGAGGGCAGTAGGGCTGTCTCGATACCAACATTTTGGTACCGGTACCAATATGTATTTCCATACTTTTCTAAATAAAGGGGACCACAAATTATTATTGTGGTACTGGCTTTATTTGAACAAAAAATCTTATGTTTATTTTTGTTATTTAGTCCTTAAATAAAATGTTGAACATACTAGACAACTTGTCTTTTAGTAGTAAGTAAACAAACAAAGACTCCTAATTAGTCTATGCAGTAACATATTGTGTCATTTATACACCTATTATTTTGTACACATTATAAAGGACAAGTGTGGAGAGTGTTTTACATTTTTTCCCATCATGCACTTTCATGGATTTAAATGAGTGCATTACATTTTATTTTTTTTGGGCATTTTGCTTTTTTTTTTTCACCATGACTAGGGAAGGTTGTTTGGATTTTGTCTAGGGTTGTCCCGATGCCAGTAGTTTGTTACTGCATAGACTAATTAGGAGTCTTTGTTTGTTTACTTACTACTAAAAGACAAGTTGTCTAGTAGTTTCAACATTTTATTTAAGGACTAAATTACAATAATAAACATATGTTTCATGTACACTAACATTTTTTTGTTCAAATAAAGACAATAATGACATTTTTTTGTGGTCCCCTTTATAAAGAAAAGTATCGGAATACATTTTGGTACCGGTACCAAAATATTGGTATTGGGACAACCCTAGTGTTAGAATAATTGTTTGTAAGTTATCACAAAAAACTTTGTGTTGAAATGAGTTCCAGGCAAAAAGACAAAAGGCTGTCTTTGAAACCAACCAAGAAGAAGGCTCGTAAAACTCCACTGGGACTTCAACGCGGAGATATGACAGGATCTGCCCAATTTCCAGACGAACTCTTTTTGAAGTATTTTACGAACTATTTTTTGAACTATTTTATGGAACTCTTTTTGAACTATTTTTACGACCTCTTCTTTTGAACTGTTCGGTAACCAAAGGCAACGCTGTTTACGACCCACTTCCCTCTGAAAGTCAAATAAAGAAGGAGTGCAATCTTTGGGCAGAGCGTGCTGAGACACTGTAAGAGGTTACAGGTCGACGGCGACTCTCCTCAATACATTGAGTCCAAATTGAATTCTGTCTCCGTTTGATTCTTTGCCTCTTGTCTTGTTTAATAAATGTCATCAGTGTTTGAACCGGGCATCTTCTTGTGACCATAAACTAGATTTGGTTGGGTTTCGTCGCGTACTGTACGGACTCCGCAGCTCCTGCTTTGTCTTCGCCGGCCCGCCTGTCTGAAGATGGATCACCGCCACAGCACCGTCAGCCTCAGCCGACCGTGCAGCCGTTTGCAACAATTTGCATGCACTTCATCACGAGTGGCACTCGCTCGGTCGACGGCGTCCGCTTTAAGCAGACACGTTGGGATGCGAAAACAATAAAAATCAAGGCCTGATCTAAAACATGCTGAGACTGGATTGTGTGGAAGCGGGTGCAGGTCAACAAAAAGCGTTAAATCATCGCTAAGCAGAGCGGGAGGAAGTGTGAGTGGTTGAGGACTCCACAAAACCTTCCTGCATAAAAGTCTTAGCACTATTTAAAGTGTTTTTACCTGAAGATGAATGTGTGCACCTGGCATAACCACGTCTCTGCCAAGGCTCTACTATAAACCAACAATGCATCTGGATGTTTGTTTATTTGCTTTCAATCTCAACATTCTCATCCACGTCATGCTATGTCGCTCAACTAAAACTAAAAACCTGTTCCTCTACTTGCTTGATGTACAGCTTAAGTTGTTCAACAGTCTCCCTTCTCATATTTTAGCCTTCACACATTTTCAATGGGAGACAGGTCTGGACTACAGGCAGGCCAGTCTAGTACCCGCACTCTTTTACTATGAAGCCACGCTGTTGTAACACGTGGCTCGGCATCGTCTTGCTGAAATAAGCAGGGGCGTCCGTGATAACGTTGCTTGGATTGCTCCAAAAGCTGTATGTACCTTTCAGCATTAATGGTGCCTTCACAGATGTGTAAGTTACCCATGCCTTGGCCACTAACACACCCCCATACCATCACACATGCTGCCTTTTACACTTTCACCCTAGAACAAAAAAAAATATTGAAATGTGGACTCGTCAGACCACAGAACACTTTTCCACTTTGCATCAGTCCATCTTAGATGAGCTCGGGCTCAGCGAAGCCGGCGGCG
>NC_084737.1:8378289-8398289 GCF_033978785.1 Entelurus aequoreus | reverse complement strand
GTTAGGGCTGCATGGGATTCTGGGTATTGGTTGTGTTGTGTTTATGTTGTGTTACAGTGGGATGTCCTCCAGAAATGTGTTTTTCATTCTTTTTTGGTGTGGGTTCACAGTGTGGCGCATATTTGTAACGTAACAGTGTTAAAGTTGTTTTATACGGTACGGCTATCGTCAGTGTAAGCTGTGTGGCTGATGACTAAGTATGCTTTGCTGTCTCCTACGTGTGCAAGTAAAAGCTACATACAACATGTGGCTGGGCTGGCACGCTGTCTGTAAATGCTATAGGGGACAATTATTGCAGTGCAATTAGGGCACGCCCTTAATTTAGTAATTAGAGTGAAAATAGGATTATATTTGCCCTGGGAGTTATCTAGGAGAGGCACTGAGATCCATAAGTCTCCTGGTAAAATCGGGGGGTTCGGCAAGTATGCAGCTGAGCCGCATCAGAGTGGTCAAAGAGCCGCATGCGGCTCCGGAGCCGCGGGTTGCCAACCCCTGCCCTAGTGGATCCACAAAACAGTGAGAGTCCAGTCCATAGTGGGGCCAGCAGGAGACCATCCCGAGCGGGACAGGTCAGTAGCGCAGAGACGTCCCCAACCGATGCACAGGTGAGCGGTCCACCCCGGGTCCCAACTCTGGACAGCCACCACCTCATCCATGGTCACCAGAACTGGAATAACCCGGCGAGGGGGCAAAGGAGAAAAGAAAACGGCAGATCAACTGGTCTAAAAAAGGGGGTCTATTTAAAGGCTAGAGTATACAAATGAGTTTTAAGATGGGACTTAAATGCTGCTACTGAGGTAGCATCTCTAACTTTTACCGGGAGGGCATTCCATAGTACTGGAGCCCCAACAGAAAACGCTCTATAGTGTGTATTAGTGTGTGAGTGTGTGTGTGAATGGGTGAATGTGGAAAATAGCGTCAAAGCGCTTTGAGTACCTTGAAGGTATAGAAAAGCGCTATACAAGTATAACCCATTTACCATTTACATCAGGGGTGTCCAAAGTGCGGCCCGGGGGCCATTTGCGGCCCGCCGCACATTCTGGAAATGCTATCGCAAAAATTTAAAAAAACATTTAAAAAAGTGGAATGAGGTGAAATCTAACGAGAAAAAGTTGCAATGTTGACACAAAGCTGTCATGCAGGCTGTTCTTTTTTTATTTTTTTATGTTTTATTTTTTTTAATTATCATTTTTTTATATGTGGGCTCTGTACCGAGGATGTCGTTGTGGCTTGTGCAGCCCTTTGAGACACTTGTGATTTAGGGCTATATAAATAAACATTGATTGATCGATTCCATTGCTCAAAAAAAAAAAATTACAAAAAAATCAATGTTATAATTATTTTCAAGGCTCCAGTTACTTCAAAAACTTTACTTTAAAATGTTTTATGTGGAAAAAATATTGCATGTATTGTGTGGTTGCCATATAAAAACATCAAAGTTTTATTCGACAAAAGACCATAAAACAAACAAAATAATAGTTTAAACGCAAAATCGACAGATATATCTGAAGTTGATCTCATAACTTAAGTGTTGAAAGTTAAAAAATAAATAAAAAAATGTATCACTTTATGAATGGCGCACCTTTTGGAGTGGGATTGTATTTATCTTTACACTGTGATTACTCAAAAAATAATAGTGAATTAAAATCAATGGCATTATTGATCTTTTATGGTTCTAATTACTAAATACTGCATATTTCAGTTTTACTATAAAAACAAAGTTGTCTATGACAAAAAAGGCATAAAACCTTTTTTTTTTGTTTTTAATTCATATCAACCTGAAGTTGATATAGAGATGTACTGTAAGCGTTAATAATTTGACATTTAAATTTAACATTTGACATTTTTAATTTAAATTTAACATTTTAATGACTGAGACCCTTTATGGTCCCCGGGAGCCCTAAAGGTAAAAAAAAAAAAAAATCCATATATTTTGAAAATGAAAAATATCAAAATGGCCCCCCGCATGCTTTAATTTTTCAATTTACGGCCCTCAGTGGAAAAACTTTGGACACCCCTGATTTACATAAAAGTATTTGGCCACCCATCCAAATGATCAGAATAAGGTGTCCTAATCGATAAATGTAAATAAATAAATACATCACTTGGCCCGGCCACAGGTGTATGAAATCAAGCACTTGGGCATGGAGACTGTTTCTACAAACATTTGTGAATGCTAGGTTCACACCAACGGCGCTTTGACGGCGCTTTAAAGCGGCATGCAAAGCGGCGTTAAAGCGTAACAAAGCCTGATTAAAGCGTGAGGGTCGTAATGGATCGTGGGAAAGCTTGTAGTGAAGCGGGACATGCGGCAAGTTCGCCAAAATTTTTTAAACGGTTTAAAAAAATTCGGCGCTCTGTCAAGGATGGAATAAAGCGCCGAGAGCGTATCAAAGCCTGACAATGCCTGACAAAGCTCAGCAAAGCTTGACTCAAAGCGTAGGAAAGCTTAACAGATCTTGGTTCAAAGCGCGGACCCCAGTCTACAACTACAAATAGGAAGTGACTGTGATATTGACTAGTGACATTGAATATAAAAAATAAAAGAAATGCCTTTTATTATTGTCAACTAGCATAAGAAATGAAAGATAGATATTTATTAAGATGACAAAGAAATAAAAGAAATGAAGATATAAAACAGAATAAATAATAAACATAATATAACGGGGAAAAAAGAGAAATTGAAAGAATAAATGAATATAAAACATAATAAATAATAAATAATATACATAATATAACGAAAAAAGAAGAGAAATTGAAAAAACAAATGAATATAAAACATAATAAATAATAAACATAATATAACGGGGAAAAAAAGAGAAATTTAAAAAATAAATGAATATAAAACATAATAAATAATAAATAATAAACATAATATAACGAAAAAAGAAGAGAAATTGAAAAAATAAATGAATATAAAACATAATAAATAATAAATAATAAACATAATATAACGGAGAAAAAAAGAGAAATTGAAAAAACAAATGAATATAAAACATAATAAATAATAAATTATAAACATAATATAACGGAGAAAAAAAAGAGAAATTGAAAAAATAAATGAATATAAAACATAATAAATAATAAATAATAAACATAATATAACGAAAAAAGAAGAGAAATTGAAAAAATAAATGAATATAAAACATAATAAATAATAAACATAACATAACGGAAAAAAAAGAGAAATTGAAAAAACTAATGAATATAAAAAGTGTGGAAAACAGTATACTGAGTTTTCCACATTTTTTTTTACTTATTTGTTTATCATATTTCTCTTTTTTATTATATTATGTGTTTTATCCTGTATATAACAAAACAAAAAGAGAAATCAAATAAATAGATAAATCTAAAAAAATGTGGGGAAAACTTAGTATACTGAGTTTTTCAATTTTTTTTTTTACGTATTTGTTTATGATATTTCTCTTTTTTATTATATTATGTGTGCGCACGCAATTTATTCCTCAAATTCACAAAATAATAATCACAGCATCTTCCAAATTGCACATAATTACATAACAATATCACATTTCAAAGTCATTAGTACAAATTAATGTTCATAATATTCATGACACATTAATTCCAATGCACAACAGAGCTTGATAATCGTGTCAGAGCCTGATTTAAAGCGTCAGGATCGCATCAAAGCATAATAAAGTTCAATAAAGCGTAATAAAACGTGTCAAAGCGTGATTTAAAGGCCTACTGAAACCTACTACTACCGACCACGCAGTCTGATAGTTTATATATCAATGATGAAATCTTAACATTGCAACACATGCCAATACGGCCGGGTTAACTTATAAAGTGACTTTTAAAACTTCCCGGGAAATATCCGGCTGAAACGTCGCGGTATGATGACGTATGCGCGTGACGAAGTCCGAGTAACGGAAGTTATGGTACCCGTAGAATCCTATACAAAAAGCTCTGTTTTTATTTCATAATTCCACAGTATTCTGGACATCTTTTGCAATTTGTTTAATGAACAATGAAGGCTGCAAAGAAGACAGTTGTAGGTGGGATCGGTGTATTAGCAGCGGACTACAGCAACACAACCAGGAGGACTTTGTTGGAGCGCTAGCCGCGCTAGCCGTGCTAGCCGCGCTAGCCGCCGACCTCACCTTGACTTCCTACGTCTCCGGGCCGCCAAACGCATCGGGTGAAGTCCTTCGTCCTTCTGCCGATCGCTGGAACGCAGGTGAGCACGGGTGTTGATGAGTAGATGAGGGCTGGCTGGCGTAGGTGGAGAGCTAATGTTTTTAGCATAGCTCTGTGAGGTCCCGTTGCTAAGTTGCTAAGTTAGCTTCAATGGCGTCGTTAGCACAGCATTGTTAACCTTCGCCAGCCTGGAAAGCATTAACCGTGTATTTACATGTCCACGGTTTAATAGTATTGTTGATTTTCTATCTATCCTTCCAGTCAGGGCTTTATTTTTTTGTTTCTATATGCAGTTAAAGCACGATGCTATCACGTTAGCTCGTAGCTTAAGCATTTCGCCGATGTATTGTCGTGGAGATAAAAGGCACTGAATGTCCATTTCGTGTTCTCGACTCTCATTTTCAAGAGGATATAGTATCCGAGGTGGTTTAAAATACAAATCCGTGATCCACAATAAAAAAAGGAGAGAGTGTGGAATCCAATGAGCCAGCTTGTACCTAAGTTACGGTCAGAGCGAAAAAAGATACGTCCATCACTGCCTCTCAAGTCCTTCACTGTAACGTTCCTCATCTACGAATCTTTCATCCTCGCTCAAATTAATGGGGTAATCATCACTTTCTCGGTCCGAATCTCTCTCGCTCCATTGTAAAAAATGGGGAATTGTGAGGAATACTAGCTCCTGTGACGTCACGCTACTTCCGGTACAGGCAAGGCTTTTTTTTAATCAGCGAGCAAAAGTTGCGAACTTTATCGTCGATTTTCTCTACTAAATCCTTTCAGCAAAAATATGGCAATATCGCGAAATGATCAAGTATGACACATAGAATGGATCTGCTATTCCCGTTTAAATTAAAAAAAATCATTTCAGTAGGCCTTTAAAGCTTATCAAAGCGGGATCAAAGTGGCATCAAATCGTGAGGAACGGTAATTCGTCCCCCCAAAGCGGCAACTAATTCGTATCAGAGTGTATCAAAGCAGAACATTACTTCGGAGATCGGGATATTCGTGGAAAAATTGACAAAAATGACGGCGCTTTGCTCGCCGCTTTAAAGCGCGGCAAGCGCCGTTGGTGTGAACCAGGCAGAAAGAATCAGTGATTTCCAGCGTAGAACTGTCATAGGATGCCACCTGTGCAACAAATCCATTACTTTATTATAAGAAAAGTGAAGAGTTTGGGAACAACAGCAACTCAGCCACCAAGTGGTAGGCCAGGTAAACTGACAGAGAGGGGTCGGCGGATGCTGAAGCGCACAGTGCAAAGACTTTCTGCACAGTCAGTTGCTACAGAGCTCCAAATTTCACGTGAGCTTCCATTTAGCCCACGTACAGTACGCAGAGAGCTTCATGGAATGGGTTTCATCCCACGCTGTCGTCGGACAAGCACCCACGTCAAAAAGGTTCAAAGGACCACTTGTAGGAGTGAAGACTAATCGTCCGCCGCTCACGAAAACGCGGAGGAACATGCTTCCGGCGTCTCCGCCCGCGACCTTCCGCTTGTTTCCGTGGGCCGAGCCTCCCGCTACACGCCGTCTTTCAAGTGACGATAATTAAGGACGTCTTTCTTTGTCTCGCCACGCCTCAGGTGTCTTTGACTGCGCTCAGCCCAACAAACACGAGACAATGTCGGCGTCTCCGCGACTGACGGCAGGCGTCTCCGCGACTGACGGCAGGCGCCGCGCTCGCCGTCAGGATTTGTCAGCCGCATCAAAACACGAAGCGCGGCCCCGCAATTACCGCTGGCTGTCGACGCTTTGACGAGGCGTTAAAACAACAGATCGGCTTGTCAGATTGGCGCCGACGCTGCCGCAATATTGTGTACATGACAAACACGTGACGCCTGCTTTTCGAGCCGCCCACGTCACCACGCGACACCACCCGGCACGTCTCCGCGGCGGACGGGGGAGACGGTGACATCTATTGCGAAAAGTTACGCGGGGGCTCTTCTCTTTGCTTTCAAGGTTTGAAGACCATCTTTGAAGTCGTTCCGCAGACATGAATGCTGATTATTTGTTGAAAGCAAGCCAGTTCTTTAAACTTAACTCAAACTATGTTTCAAATGTATACAAACTCCAAAAGCAGTGAAGTTGTCACGTTGTGTAAATGGTCAATAAAAAGAGAATACAACAAATCCTTTTCAACTTATATTCAATTGAATAGACTGCAAAGACAAGATATTTCATGTTCACACTGAGAAACTTCACGAACTTACAATTTAATGGCAGCAACACATTGCAAAAAAGTTGTCAAAAGGGCATATTGACCAGTGTGTTACATGGCCTTTCCTTTTAACAACACTCAGTAAAGGTTTGGGAACTGAGGAGACACATTTTTGAAGTGGAATTCTTTCCCATTCTTGCTTGATGTACAGCTTAAGTTGTTCAACAGTCTCCCTTCTCATATTTTAGCCTTCGCACATTGTCAATGGGAGACAGGTCTGGACTACAGGCAGGCCAGTCTAGTACCCGCATACGAAACCACGCCGTTGTAACACGTGGCTCGGCATTGTCTTGCTGAAATAAGCAGGGGCGTCCATGATAACGTTGCTTGGATGGCAACATATGTTGCTCCAAAAGCTGTATGTACCTTTCAGCATTAATGGTGCCTTCACAGATGTGTAAGTTACCCATGTCTTGGCCACTAATACACCCCCATACCATCACAGTTTCCAAAAACAATTTCCACTTTGCATCAGTCCATCTGAAGTCAACTGAACACACATTTTTTAAGTATACTGTAACTCAAAACATTTATTATGATAACTTAAAAGTTTTTACGTAATCAGTTACATCAAAAAGTTTTAGTTTTCTGAACTTACTCGGGTTTACAGTGTAGATGAGCTCGGGCCCAGCGAAGCGTTTCTGGGTGTTGTTGATAAATGGCTTTGGCTTTGTATAGCAGAGTTTTAACTTGCACTTACAGATGTAGCGACCAACTGTAGTTACTGACAGTGGTTTTATGAGGTGTTCCTGAGCCCACGTGGTGATATCCTTTACACACTGATGCCGGTTTTTGATGCAGTACCGCCTGAGGGATCCAAGGTGCGTAATATCACGGCTTACGTGCAGTGATTTCTCCAAATTCTCTGAATCTTTTGATGATATTACGGAGCGTAGATGGTGAAATCCCTAAATTCCTTGTTGAGAAATGTTGTTCTTCAACAATTTGCTCGGGCATTTGTTGACAAAGTGGTGACCCTCGCCCCCGTCCTTGTTTGTGAACGACTGAGCATTTCACGGAAGCTGCTTTTATACCCAATCATGGCACCCACCTGTTCCCAATTAGCCCGTTCACCTGTGGGATGTTCCAAATAAGCCTTTGATGAGCATTCCTCAACTTTCTCACTCTTTTGTGCCACCTGTGCCAGCTTTTTTGAAACATGTCGCAGGCATCAAATACTAAATGAGCTTACATTTGCAAAAAAATAACGTTTACCTGCGCCAACTTTGCACTGTATTCAATTAAATATATGTTGAGAAAGGATTTGCAAATTATTGTATTCTCTTTTTATTTATGATTTTGGGTTTCGTACATTCGTGTCACTTTCCTAATGTCGTTCTTGACTCCAAGCCACATTTAAGTCTACACGAGTCCTATTTTGACAGATGACATGGCACTACAGCAGCTGCATACAGTGTGCACACTGCACATGCTAAATATAGACTTTGACATACATAGCCGAGTCCTGCACACAGTTGGACATGATTTGACTGTCAGCCACCTGGTCTGTTGCTTGTAAACACATCGTGAGCTGTCAACATCCTTGGCGATACGTGCTGTCTTCTGATGAGCTTTTAAAGTTGTCTTCTACAGTTCCCCAGTATTGTCACGTGACTACTGAATGTGTCCATCAACAGAGAACCAAAGGCTCTGCAAATAGTGAGGAGTATGTTTATACCCAAATATCTATACTCCTATACCGGGGGTCGGCAACCCGCGGCACTAGAGCCGCATGTGGCTCTTTAGCGCCGCCCTAGTGGCTCTCTGGAGATTTTTCAAAAATGTATGAAGAATGGAAAAAGATGAGGGGGAAAAAATCTATTTTTTTGTTTAGTATGGTTTCTGTAGGAGGACAAACATGACACAAACCTCCCTAATTGTTATAAATCACACTGCTTATATTAAACATGCTTCACTGATTCGAGTATTTGGCGAGCGCCGTTTTGCCCTACTAATTTTGGCGGTCCTTGAACTCACCGTATAGTTTGTTTACATGTGTAACTTTCTCCGACTTTCTAGGACGGGTTTTATGCCACTTTTATTCTGTCTCATTTTGTCCACCACACTTTTAACGTTGTGCATGAGTGCACAAAGGTGAGTTTTGTTGATGTTATTGACTTGTGTGGAGTGCTAAATCAGACATATTTGGTCACTGCATGACTGCAAGCTAATCGATGCTAACATGCTATTTAGGCTAGCGATATGTACATATTGCATAATTATGCCTCATTTGTAGCTATATTTGAGCTCATTTAGTTTCCTTTAAGTCCTCTTAATTAAATGTATATCTCATGACACATGTAATATGGCTTTTAACTTTTTGCGGCTCCAGACAGATGTGTTTTTGTATTATTGGTCCAATATGGCTCTTTCAACATTTTGGGTTGCCGACCCCTGTCCTATACCAAGGATCCCCATTCGGGATGTAACGGTAAACTTATAACGATAACCGTGGTAAAATTCCAGTTTAATACCGTTTTAAATACTGAAAAAATGTCATTTATTAATGCATTTTAGGCAACACTGCATACTTCCTGGAAACGAAGTTGGTGCATAGGCACCAGCGCCGTATGGCTCGAGAAAACTAACGTAAAGCAACTACACGTACTTTGCTTCAGGAGATGTTCACTCTGAGCCAACGGAGCCTGATTGATTGGTTGATTGCACAGTACACAGGGTTTCCCACACATTCATTTATTTGTGGCGGCCCGCCACGAAAGAATTACGTCCGCCACAAATAAATAAAAAATAAAAATAAAATACATTTAATTTTTTTTGTTTTTTTTTTGTCCTCTCCAGCTTCTCAGGCCAATCATATAGTTGATGTAGATGCCCATATCGGCTGTTCAGATTTACTTTACAAAAGAGAAGTGTAGGATACTTCTCTTGTTGCCTTATTTGTATTTGACTTTATTAAATGTATTTCTATTAGAAACACAACATGTGTATATAACAAAGGGTGCAAAGTCTGCAGGCAGTAGGAAACACATGGTTAAGTGTAGGGAGTAAAACTGATGGCAGTCTAAAGTTCAAGATTTTTGGAGCTCTTTGTTCAGTGGATCAGATGTTTGATGAAGCTCTGTGTCTATCTACCACCACTACTGTTTTCTGTTTATTTGTTACTGACTGTGGCAGGACACCTCTGCCTCTGTTTCACTTTATGTTGCTGGTAAATAATATGGTTGTAGTAGTAGGCTAAAGTTAAATTATTTAGTATGCACTAATTAAAGGGGCAGAGCTTTGAGACATTTTAGCTTTTATATTTTTTGTAAGAACCACAATTAATAAATATATTTCAGTGAATAACTTATTGTTCAAATCTGTATATAAATATGTACTTAAAGTGTTGTAATTATATTGTAAAATGGATGGATGCATGGTTGTTTAAAACAAAACTGTTATTATTAATTAGTAAGTTTACATTTTTTGAGCCTTTTTAGAGAAAATCAAATCATTGTAGTAAATTATGCAAATTACTCGATGATGTCATGGTGACCACGCTCATAGCCACGCCCCCACCGCCGCAGGTATCTTGGCAGTTTATGGGAAACACTGGTACAGTACATATTCCGTACAATTGACCACTAAATGGTAACACCCGAATACGTTTTTCCACTTGTTTAAGTCGCGGTCCACGTTAATCAATTCATGGTACAAATATATACTATCAGCATAATACAGTCCTCACACAAGTTAATCATCAGAGTATATACATTGAATTATTGACATTATTTACAATCGAGGGGGGTTGGGGCGGGGGGGTTAGGTTGGGTTGCTATCAGCGTACTTCAGTCATCAACAATTATGTCATCTGAGAAATGGACATTGAAACAGTGTAGGTCTGACTTGGTAGGATATGTACAGCGAGCGGTGAACATAGTGAGATCAGAAAGCATAAGAACAAGTATATACATTTAATTATTTACAATCCGGGGAGGTGGGATGTGGTGGGGGGAGGTGGTTAGGCTAGGGTTGTAGCTGCCTGGAGGTGTTCTTTTAGTGCGCTTTTGAAGGAGGATGGAGAGGCACTTTCTTTTACACCTGTTGGGAGTGCATTCCATATTGATGTGGCATAGAAGGAGAATGAGTTAAGGCCTTTGTTAGATCGGAAATCTGGGTTTGACGTGGTTTGTGGCGCGCCCCCTGGTGTTGTGGTTATGGCAGTCATTTACGTTCTGGAAGTAGTTTTGTTAGAATAATTGTAAGTTATCACAAAAAACTTTGTGTTGAAATGAGTTCCAGGCAAGAAGACAAAAGGTGTCTTTGAAACCAACCAAGAGTAAGGCTCGTAAAACTCCACTGTGTAGGGGGGGGGGGGGGGGGGGAGACAAGATGAAGGTGTTCCTGTTTTCTCTCATGTATGGTAATTAACAGAAAGTTATTGTTCTAACCCAAGGACTTCAAAGCGAAGAGAACAAAGGATCTGCCCAATTTCCAGACGACCTCTTTTTGAAGTATTTTACAAACACTTTTTGAACTATTATATGGAACTCTTTTCGAAGTATTTTACGAACTCTTTTTGAACTATTATATGGAACTCTTTTTGAAGTATTTTACGAACTCTCTTTGAACTATTTTATGGAACTCTTTTTGAACTATTTTACGACCTCTTCTTTTGAACTATTAAGGCAACGCTGTTTACAACCCACTTCCCTCTGGAAGTGGAAATGGTGGTCGGAGAAAGTCAAATAAAGAAGGAGTGCAATCTTTCGGGAGAGCGTGCTAGAGACTGAACAAGAGTACAGTGTGTCCATTGTGTGTCAATTGAGTCCAAATTGAATTCTGTCTCTGTTTAATCTTTTGCCTATTGTATTGTTTAATAGATGTCATCAGTGTTTCAACCTGACAAGTTTGACATGTACTTCGGCATCAGGGAGGTGTAGCGAATTTTATAGACAAGGCTCCGTGCAAGTTGTTTGACTCTGTCCTCCACTCTGAGCCAGGAGTGAGGTGGGATCTGGGGTGGAGGTCTAGAAGTAACCGGACTGGCTTGTTCTGGGATGTTTGGAGTCTAGATTTGAGGGTTTTGGAGGTGCTGGCGTACCAGGAGGTGCATGCGTCGTCGAAAAAAGGGTTGGATGAGAGTTCCCGCTGGAATCTTAATGGTGCTTTTGTTGACCAGAGAGGAGATTCTGTAGAGAAATCTTGTTCGTTGGTTGACCTTTTTGATTACCGTTGATTAGCCAAACACTTTGTTTCAATTTACTTCAATTCCGTAGCTTAGTCTCGGCGTGCGTTTAATATAATAATAGTAATTAAAGTTGCAAGCAGCGTTGGTCGGGCCCACATATTTGGCAGGTGCTAGTCCTAAGTGTCCAAAAACTTTTGTCTACTGTTAGTC
Organism: Entelurus aequoreus; assembly: GCF_033978785.1. Classification (NCBI taxonomy): domain Eukaryota; kingdom Metazoa; phylum Chordata; class Actinopteri; order Syngnathiformes; family Syngnathidae; genus Entelurus; species Entelurus aequoreus. Next base: position 8,386,573 of record NC_084737.1, on the reverse strand, counting down.
CTAAGTGTCCCAATACATTTGTTGACATCAGCGCAGTGGTACAGTGGTTCTATTAAGGCTCGTAAAATCACAGCAGCATTATCAGCGCAGCGGTTCTTTGAAGGCTCGTAAAATGAAAACCGTAGCACTTATCCAAACTCTTTGAGTATCCGTCAATCAGAAGGGTTCAATCTCTTTCCTGTAGTAGTTTGAAGCCGAAACGACAAACGCGCTCAGAGGAGATAATGTTTGATGTTTGGTGACCGGTTTTAACAAAAATTTAGTTTTGAAGGAGGGATTGCAAACTTCCTGTTGATTTTTGCTGAAGGGTGTCAATCTATGAAATGTAGGTCTAAGGGAGACCTACATAGAGGTTTTTGTTTCATGTCTCTAGGACGTTCCTACCGGAAGTTACAAGCAGTTTTGTCTGTGTTTTCCTCTGAGGAGCAGTTTTGTCTCTGTTTTATTCAAAAATTGCGCTAGAGCGCAAATTTGAGTTATGGGTTGTTGTTTTTTTTTATTAGATCGCAATTTCCACCAGTCTTGATGTGTGTGAAAAGTTTGGTGAGTTTTAAAGTATTTTAAGGGGGTCAAATTACAGCTCAAAGAGGCAAAAATTAGTGTTTTTAGTAAATTTTTGTCTTGAAGGGGAAATTGCCAACTTCCTGTTGGTTTTTGCCCGAGGATGTCAATTATGAAATGTAGGTCTACGTCAGACCTACATAGAGGTTTTTGTTTCATGTCTCTACGACCTTCCTAGTGGGAGTTACAGGCAGTTTGTTTTTCTTTTTTCTTAGGGGGCACTCGAGCGCAATTTTGAGTTTTGGGGTTTGGTTTTTTTATTAGATCGCAATTTCCATCAGTCCTGATGTGTGTGAAAAGTTTGGTGAGTTTTAAAGTATTTTAAGGGGGTCAAATCACAGCTCAAAGAGGCAAAAATGAGTGTTTTTAGTAAATTTTTGTCTTGAAGGGGAAATTGCCAACTTCCTGTTGGTTTTTGCCCGAGGATGTCAAATTATGAAACGTAGGTCTACGTCAGACCTACATAGAGGTTTTTGTTTCATGTCTCTACGACCTTCCTAGTGGGAGTTACAGGCAGTTTGTTTTTGTTTTTTCTTAGGGGGCACTCGAGCGCAATTTTGAGTTTTGGGGTTTGGTTTTTTTATTAGATCGCAATTTCCACCAGTCCTGATGTGTGTGAAAAGTTTGGTGAGTTTTAAAGTATTTTAAGGGGGTCAAATTACAGCTCAAAGAGGCAAAAATGAGTGTTTTTAGTAAATTTTTGTCTTGAAGGGGAAATTGCCAACTTCCTGTTGGTTTTTGCCCGAGGATGTCAAATTATGAAATGTAGGTCTACGTCAGACCTACATAGAGGTTTTTGTTTCATGTCTCTACGACCTTCCTAGTGGGAGTTACAGGCAGTTTGTTTTTGTTTTTTCCTAAGGGGCGCTCGAGCGCAATTTTGAGTTTTGGGGTTTGGTTTTTTTATTAGATGGCAATTTTCGCAGGTCCTGATGTGTGTGTCAAATTTGGTGAGTTTTGAAGTTTTGAAGTTAGAGTTTTTTGTGGCGGCGGAATAATAATAATAATAATAATAATAATAATAATAATAAAACCTTACAAATTCAATAGGTCCTTTCGTCCCATTGCAAAAGGACTCCCTTTGGGATTCCTTTGACAATGGGCCGTGCGGGCCCTAATAATAGCAGTAAAATAGAGACGAGGAAAAAGACATGGGAATAATCCTCCTTGGACTAGTCCATGGACAGGTGTGTCTGTCGAGCCGGTGTACACCTTTGTACAGTAAATGGGTTATACTTGTATAGCGCTTTTCTACCTTCAAGGTACTCAAAAGTGCTTTGACACTATTTCCACATCCACCCATTCATTCACACACCCATTCTCATGCAAGGCCCTAACCACCACCCATCAGGAGCAAGGGTGAAGTGTCTCGCCCGAGGACACAATGGACGTGACTAGAGATGTCCGATAAATGCTTTAAAATGTAATATCGGAAATTATCAGGATCAGTTTCAAAAAGTAAAATGAATGACTTTTTAAAAACGCCGCTGTACGGAGCGGTACATACCCGGTAAAACACGGGCGTAGGGGGAAGTACAGAGCAGATACGTCTCCCAGTCAGCACCCCCTCCCCTCTCCCCTCTCCCACACACAACACATAAGTTGACGACTGCCGCATGAGAGGTTTACCGGCGACGCTTGATGACCTCATCAAACTCTTTCTATGCCACATCAATGTGGAATGCGCGCCCAACAGGTATAAAAGAAAGGGCATCTCTATCCTCCTTCAAAACCGCAATAAAAGTTCACCTCCAGGCAGCTACAACCCTAAACTAACACCCTCCCCGGATTGCTAATAATCAAATGTAAACAATCAAATGCAGATTCTTTTTCTTATGCCTTCTGATCTCTCTCTCTCTCTCTCTCTCTCTCTCTCTATGTCCACTACTTGATGTCCATATCCCCACCCCACCCCCCTCCACACTCCTGATTGTAAATAATGTAAATAATTCAATGTGATTATCTTGTGTGATGACTGTATTATGATGATAGTATATATGATAGTATATATCTGTATCATGAATCAATTTAAGTGGACCCCGACTTAAACAAGTTGAAAAACTTATTCGGGTGTTACCATTTAGTGGTCAATTGTACGGAATATGTACTTCACTGTGCAACCTACTAATAAAAGTCTCAATCAATCAATCAAAACCGCCGCGAGCGGAGCATAACAACAACAGGAGTGTGTTGTTGCCGGTGCTGTAGCCGTGGCTAACAAGCGAGCTCGCTCGGTGACTGACTAACGACACCACGTCTATGGTTTGGGATTATTTTAAAGTGTGTCTGACGGATAAAAAAAAACTGGCAATTTGCAATGACTGCAAAAAGTTGGTTATGCGAGGAGGAACCGAGACGTCTTCGTTTAATACGAGCAATTTGATCTCCCACCTCTTCAAGAATCATAAGGAGATGCATGATGGATACCAGCGGAAGATGGATGAAAAGCAAACACCGGAAAAAAAATACAGTTGTCGCTTAATTAATTAATTAAATTAATTAATTTAATGAAATTAAACAATGGATGTCCGCTAACTTTTTGCAACTCAACGCTAAGAAAACGGAAATGCTGATTATCGGTCCTGCTTAACACCGACATCTATTTAATAATACCACCTTAACATTTGACAACCAAACAATTAAACAAGGCGACTCTGGTAAAGAATCTGGGTATTATCTTCGACCCAACTCTCTCGTTTGAGTCACACATTAAGAGTGTTACTAAAACGGCCTTCTTTCATCTCCGTAATATCGCTAAAATTCGTTCCATTTTGTCCACAAGCGATGCTGAGATCATTATTCATGCGTTCGTTACATCTCGTCTCGATTACTGTAACGTTTTATTTTCGGGCCTCCCTATGTCTAGCATTAAAAGATTACAGATGGTACAAAATGCGGCTGCTAGACTTTTGACAAAAACAAGAAAGTTTGATCATATTACGCCTATACTGTATATATACATACATATATACATATATATATACCTATACTGGCTCACTTGCACTGGCTTCCTGTGCACCTAAGATGCGACTTTAAGGTTTTACTACTTACGTATAAAATACTACACGGTCAAGCTCCTGCCTATCTTGCCGATTGTATTGTACCATTTGTCCCGGCAAGAAATCTGCGTTCAAAGAACTCCGGCTTATTAGTGATTCCCAGAGCCCAAAAAAAGTCTGCGGGCTATAGAGCGTTTTCTATTCGGGCTCCAATATTATGGAATGCCTTCCCGGTAAAAGTTAGAGATGCTACCTCAGTAGAAGCATTTAAATCTCATCTTAAAACTCATTTGTATAATCTAGCCTTTAAATAGACTCCCTTTTTAGACCAGTTGATCTGCCGTTTCTTTTCTTTTCTTTTCTACTCTGCTCCGGGGTGGACCGCTAGCCTGTCCATCGGATGGGGACATCTCTACGCTGCTGACCCGTCTCCACTCTGGATGGTTCCTGCTGGCCCCACCATGGACTGGACTTTCGCTGATGTGTTAGACTTTCACAATATTATGTCAAACCCACTCGACATCCATTGCTTTCGGTCTCCCCTAGAGGGGGGGGGGGGGTTACCCACATATGCGGTCCTCTCCAAGGTTTCTCATAGTCATTCACATTGACGTCCCACTGGGGTGAGTTTTCCTTGCCCGTATGTGGGCTCTGTACCGAGGATGTCGTTGTGGCTTGTACAGCCCTTTGAGACACTTGTGATTTAGGGCTATATAAATAAACATTGATTGATTGATTGATTGATTAAAAGGCTCCGGTAATTAAGAGTTGGACAATATCGGAATATCGGCAAAAAAGCCATTATCGGACATCTCTAGACGTGACCAGGTTGGTAGGAGGTGGGGATCGAACCAGGAACCCTCAGTTTGCTGGCACGATCCACTCTCCCAACCTGCGCCACGCCGTCCCCAATTGTACCAGTACCAGTACCAATACCGACCCCCAAAAAACAGTGCTAAAAGTTTTAAAATACAAACATTTATTACACGGTGTAGTACAATTGCGTCTTCTAATTATACACCGAGATATTCTTCAAAACCGCGGGGCGTCCCAGCTCGATACGTCGGGGGGCAAATGACTTTTGTTTGCGCCTTCCCTATTCTCATTAGCTAAATGGCTGAGTAATGCGCTAATGAAACATAAAAGATGGCTCCGACTGCACCGACTCGTCAAAGTAATTGCTCTCAATTAAGTCGATCTCTGCAGGGCTGCGAGCTCGCGTCGCTGTTTCCTTCCGACGCCGGACCACCCTCCGCTTTCGCTTCAGTGATACTTTGGCAGCATGGCGGCGGCGGCGGGCCACGGAGATGACCCCCCCCCCCCACGCCCCCACCCCCCCGCTCCCAAGAGGGCGGAGCATGCATCTGGGTAATAATACGGTTCCCCTAAAATAAATTGGCACTCATTTCTAGCCTAAGTGCGACAAGGATGTTCCGTGGGGAGGGGAATCAATTCCACCTGACCTTCCAACTTAATCACCACTTGCTCGGCTGGCGCACTGCTGAGACCCGCAGCGCCGTGACACCATGACACCCGGCAGGCCGGCGGTAGAAAAGCCTCGTGATGCATGATGATAGCCACTTAGGCTTTCTGCTTCAAACAAAACTTGGAGGGAAAAATATATCTGGCCCAATACTACAAACCCCGTTTCCATATGAGTTGGGAAATGGTGTTAGGTGTAAATATAAACGGAATACAATGATTTGCAAATCCTTTTCAAGCCATATTCAGTTGAATATGCTACAAAGACAACATATTTGATGTTCAAACTGATAAACATTTACTTTTTTGCAAATAATCATTAACTTTAGAATTTGATGCCAGCAACACGTGACAAAGGAGTTGGGAAAGGTGGCAATAAATACTGATAAAGTTGAGGAATGCTCATCAAACACTTATTTGGAACATCCCACAGGTGTGCAGGCTAATTGGGAACAGGTGGGTGCCATGATTGGGTATAAAAGTAGATTCCATGAAATGCTCAGTCATTCACAAACAAGGACGGGGCGAGGGTCACCACTTTGTCAACAAATGCCTGAGCAAATTGTTGAACAGTTTAAGAACAACCTTTCTCAACCAGCTATTGCAAGGAATTTAGGGATTTCACCATCTACGCTCCGTAATATCATCAAAGGGTTCAGAGAATCTGGAGAAATCACTGCACGTAAGCAGCTAAGCCCGTGACCTTCCATCCCTCAGGCGGTACTGCATCAACAAGCGACATCAGTGTGTAAAGGATATCACCACATGGGCTCAGGAACACTTCAGAAACCCACTGTCAGTAACTAGTTGGTCGCTACATCTGTAAGTGCAAGTTAAAACCCTCCTATGCAAGGCGAAAACCGTTTATCAACAACACCCAGAAACGCCGTCGGCTTCGCTGGGCCTGAGCTCATCTAAGATGGACTGATACAAAGTGGAAAAGTGTTCTGTGGTCTGACGACTCCACATTTCAAATTGTTTTTGGAAACTGTGGACGTCGTGTCCTCCGGACCAAAGAGGGAAAGAACCATCCGGATTGTTCTAGGCGCAAAGTGTAAAAGCCAGCATGTGTGATGGTATGGGGGTGTATTAGTGCCCAAGACATGGGTAACTTACACATCTGTGAAGGCACCATTAATGCTGAAAGGTACATACAGCTTTTGGAGCAACATATGTTGCCATCCAAGCAACGTTACCATGGACGCCCCTGCTTATTTCAGCAGGACAATGCCAAGCCACGTGTTACATCAACGTGGCTTCATAGTAAAAGAGTGCGGGTACTAGACTGGCCTGCCTGTAGTCCAGACCTGTCTCCCATTGAAAATGTGTGAAGCCTAAAATAGCACAAGGGAGACCCCCGGACTGTTGAACAACTTAAGCTGTACATCAAGCAAGAATGGGAAAGAATTCCACTTCAAAAATGTGTCTCCTCAGTTCCCAAACCTTTACTGAGTGTTGTTAAAAGGAAAGGCCATGTAACACAGTGGTCAACATGCCCTTTCCCAACTACTTTGGCACGTGTTGCAGCCATGAAATTCTAAAGTTAATTATTATTTGCAAAAAAAAAAAATTAAGTTTATGAGTTTGAACATCAAATATTTTGTCTTTGTAGTGCATTCAACTGAATATGGCTTGAAAAGGATTTGCAAATCATTGTATTCCGTTTATATTTACATCTAACACAATTTCCCAACTCATATGGAAACGGGGTTTGTATAAAATAACGCGTTAGATTACTATTTACCGCTGAAAGTAAGGCGTTACACCCCAACACTGGTGGGCAATATAGTGTATGTTTTTACAGTCCTTTCAGAGCGGTCTTATAAAGTGATGGTGTGTTTCAAATAAAATTCCAGTTAATATGTTGCCTCCTAAACATATCGACTCTACCCACTGGACGCTGTGTTTACTCTGCCAAAGCGTCGTCATCCAGGGGCAGCCGAGGTAATAAGATGGTGTTTTTTGCGCACACGCAGCAACACTTTGCTTTGCTGCCAGAGAGCGCCGAGACGGCAGAGTGTGCACCCCCTCGAGGACGGGGAGATTGGCCAAAACAATGCCTCTTTATCTCGTTTGTTATTAGGCAGGAAATGAGTGTTTTCTTCTCCATGGCAACATGGAGTCGCTCCTACCTGAGCCCCCGGGTGTCTCCAGGTGCCCTCCACTGCGGGATGGGAGGAAATGGCTTCTCCCTTTCTGTTTGCTGATAAGCAGATGGGTCTCCTGAGAGCAGCAGGCTGGAGCCACTCGGCCTGCGTAGAAAAGCCAATGTCAATCTAGTGCGCCGACTAAAAATGCCCCAGCTTTGGCTTCACTTACCTCAAAATATCCCGTAATATGAAGAAAATGTATGCAGTTCTAATAAAGTCTCCCCACAGCCAGCTTATCAGCAGCAAACATGATCAAAATCCATCATCTTCCCCGCTTGTTGTTGCAGTTTTTTGTGCGACGTCAAAGAAAAAGCGCTACGCATCTCAAAAGTTTAAAGGCTAATTGGACAAAACTTGGCCAGGATTTGTATTGTAACTTATATTCAATTGAATAGACTGCAAGGACAGAATTTTAACGTCCAAACTGGTAAACGTTGTTATTTTTTGCAAATATTAGCTCATTTGGAATGTGATGCCTGCAACATGTTTCATAAAAGCTGGCACAAGGGGCAAAAAAGAGTGAGAAAGTTGAGGAACGCTCATCAAACACCTATTTGGAACATCGCACAGGTGAACAAATGAATATTAAATGTTCGACCCAAACAAATAAAATAGATGTCATCGTGATAATTGCGTGATTGGCGAATTTGCATAATTATCCGTCATGCATTTGCATGTGTTTTAAGGTCGCTGTAGAGCAGCGGTGTCAAACTCATTTCCATTGAGGGCCACATTGCAGTAATGACTGCTTTCAGAGGGCCACTTTTTTTTATGAATTTATAATACTCAAAAGCAGTGAATTTGTCACGTTGTGTAAATGGTAAATAACAAGAGAATACAACAAATCCTTTTCAACTTATATTCAACTGAATAGACTGCAAAGACAAGATATTTAACGTTCGAACTGGTAAACTTTGTTGTTTCTTGCAAATGTGAGCTCATTTGCAATTTGATGCCTGCAACAGGTTTCAAAAAAAGCTGGCACAAGTGGCAAAAAAGAGTGAGAAAGTTGAGGAATGCTCATCAAAAACTTATTTGGAACATCCCACAGGTGAACGGGCTGATTGGGAACAGGTGGGTGCCATGATTGGG